>NC_134455.1:74721021-75032688 GCF_047948215.1 Lycorma delicatula
TATAAAACAATACTGGAACCAGAATAGTGAGGAAAACTGAAGTGCTAAATACAGTTGTTCAAACAGTAAAAGTATCAAAACGAATGGTTCAAAGAATTAAAGCAGAAGCGAAATCAAATGAAACTGAGAAGCCATCTGTATTTATTACATCGAGAAAACTGTGAATCGCCCCAGTACTGTGTACAATTTAGATTTGTTTGACATGGATGCTTTGAAGCATTTAATAAACAAATTTTATGTAACCAAAAAATGTGTTCCTAGTGTGGAGAGAATTATGCAAAAAACCCATGAAAGAGAAATTAATTTCAAAGGGAATGAAAGATCTTTGAATACTACGTAAAATGGGATTTAGGTGGAATAAACAGAAGACAACCGGAAAATACTGATAGAACGCATGATATTAAAATGCAAAGAATGAAGTTTGTATAATAAATTTCCCTTTTTCGTGAAGAAGGAAGACTGATTGTATACACAGATGAAATCTACATTCACAGTAGTCATTTGACACCAAAATCGTGGGTAACCTTCATGAGGGACTGAAAACAACAGTATCCAAGGGCTCACTATTAATAATTGCTCATGCCGGCTCTTCTAAAGGATTCATTTACAATGCTTTACTGATGTATGAGTCAAATAAGAAAGGAGATTGTCACAAATCGATGCATTCCGAAAAGTAAACGAAATGTTTACAGGAGAAGTGTATTCTCAACTTGCCACCTTGGTCGGCCATTGTATTAGATAACGCATTGTATCAATGTTCTGCTAAAAAGCAGCAAAATTCTAACTCTTTAAAAAGTGATGTGATTAAATGGTTAGCCGAACAACAAATTAACTGTTCTACTGTTATGATGAAGACTAAATTATATGATATTATAAAATTACACAAAGAAAATCAAGAGATTTTTAATAGATGACATTTTCAAAAATTATGGTCACAGTTCTACAGTTGCCACCTTATCATCCTGACTTAAATGCCATTGAAATGATTTAGAGTCAAATGAAAGGGCAAGAAGCTAAAAGAAATACAACTTTTAATATGTCAGATTTCTTAAGTTAGCTGAAGAGGAATTTCATAAAGTATCTGAAGCTGGGTGAAGCAAAGTCTGCAAGCATGTTGTCAGCGTTGAAAAAAAAAATACATTGAAGATGAACATTTATATGATGTGCACTTTGACAATTTTTGCGATAAATGTGAATTCAGGATCAGTGACGAGCTCTTTAGAATCTATCGACGGCAGCAACTTCAGAATTTGCAAGCTACAGCAATAAAATGAATAGAAAAGATAATTATTTAAAGTACTTTAAAATAATTATATTAATTGGGAGACTAAACTAGTCTTAATTAAATAGCATTTTTTGTATTTTTGGTTATAAATGTCATCTATATTAAATTTACAATGTTTTCAGTCGGCCTAGTACCATGCCAAATGTTTGCTGAATACTAGTAGTTTTTTTTAACAGGTTATGATGAAGAAAAGAGTTTAGAATTCAGGTTAAATTTTCTGAAACAAAAGTGTTGAGAATTGGAGGATCCAGTAAATTGCTAGAAAGAAGTTAGAATAGGTAAATTCATTAAAACATTTTGTAATTTTAACGACTTTAGATACAGAATATCTTTCATAGAAAGGTGAGCAAATTTTTGACATCTAAAAACATCCTGCTGTAATGAAGATAAAGGTTTTCATAGTGTTTGATGTGGAATTTGGTGTTGTATGTATCTGAAGTGTGGAAGGATCAGAATGAAGAAAGAAACAATTGAAAATATTCAAAATGTGGTTGTGAGGAAGTGAAGTGAATAGATAGATACAGGAATGTTTGAAAAAAAAGAAGCAAATTAATAAGGAACAGGAAAAGTCTAATTTAATAAATCAGAATTCACAGGAATTTTATACAGTGAAAGAAACTTCAAATAAATGTATCATGAAAATTTCTTAAAAAATAAATTGAAATTGAATCATTGTAATTCTTTACTGTGATAATTTGAAATTGGTATTGAAAATATACCAAAAGACATGCTAGAGATTAACACACTAAATTTTGCATGAGTATTGATTTTGCATTTAATGTATATTAAAGTTTTATAAATAATGTATTAAATTCTTTTAACTGTTTTATGAGTGATATTGCATATATTGTATTGTCCAAAAAAAAGAAAATTTCATTGGATATTATTACCACTTAAAAATAATCAATATTCTTATCAGTTTAATATCATTGATTACCTTAAATACTGAAGCAGTGATCACTGCAGAAGTGATTATGAGGATCATAATTTTTATTTTGTAATGAGAGTAATTCAGAATGTAAAAAAAAAAACATCTTTTGAAAGTATTTTTTTCTAATAGGATAATGGCAACTGCAATTATTAATATATAGAATTAATACATTCAGATTTAAATAGAGTTTATTTATATTTGTTAATGGTTTTATATGATGAGAATATTAATAAAACTTGAGTTTTGCCATGGCTCTTGTTATTTTATTTTTGCCAGTCATCAGTTAATGTTTAACATTTCTTTCTTATTACCACTAGGTATATATATATATTTTTTTTTCTGAAAACGTGTTATCGTGTTTGGTTTTAGTGTAAATATATTTATTTAAGTAATTTCTGATGTTTTTGTTTTACTTTTTCAGTGCCAAAGAGCTGGGGACTGGACTGGAGCTCATCGTGAACAAGTCAATGCTAGTGTTGTAGTCAAACAGTTACGCACTCTTGTAAAAGAAATGGATATACTTAGGGGTCGTATTATTGATTCTGATGTGAACAGATTTGATAAAATGATTAATAATTCTAGGCAGGCTGCTTTAAACATTTTACAGGAATTTATGGGTATGAATTTTCTTATGCTAATAAGTGTTTTATAGCAAGATGTTTTATATATTATGTTCTTATATTGTTTTATATTATATAAAAACAAAACTTCTGTAACAGTTAGTAAAATTAACCATTTTTTTTATATGTTATAGCTACTCTGTATTTCAGTAAATCCTACTTGTAATCAAAATTAAGAATAAAGAGTGATTCTTTTCTGAAACTCATGGGTTATATTGTGCAGCTTTGAATCAAACTCCCACAGGCAGTTTTGTTTGTATAATAACTTTATAGTGTGCTTGTTACCTGGATGGGCAGGCCAAGATATATTATTAATTAGAGCCTATTCAGAGTTGTGCCTGAGATAAGACCCAGTACCATTAAAGTATTGGTGGCTCTGTCTGACATTAAAACTTTAACTTTCTGCATGAGAAGGGGCATGTGCAACCCTCTATGCCAGTGTTTCTCAACCTAGTAGTCGAGATTCCTATGGAGGTCACGGTGATATTGAAAGGAGGTCACCAAATTAGCCTACAAGCTTACACATAAACAATGAAATCATTTTGTGAGAAAAAAAATCATTTATTGCAAACATTTTTCTTACATCTATAAGTACGCATGTAAAGAAAATAAATTATGAGATGGTTGCATTTGTTTTTCATTTAAAATTTTCTCAATATGGTTTTATGTTAGAAACATACTAAAGGAAATTGTTTTCAAGAGATAAAAGATCTTCCGCTATTTAATTTTTAATGCAGCCATAGATGATGATAAACCCTTTTCACAGAGGTAAGACATGGCGAAAGGGATTAATATTTTCACTGTTTCTGTGACTAAATTCCCATATTTACTTCAGTGAGCAAGTCAAAACGTATCTAAATCTTCAGATGTGAATTTTAGTTGTAATGTTTTATCAGCAGACATTTTGATGAGCTGGTCACGAAACTCAACAGATTATAGGTTATAGGTATTACATTATAGGTAACTTAACAGACAGAATATAGGTTTTACCTAGAAAACATGAGCTATTTGTTTATGTCACACTTTACGACACAAAACTAGATTTGTGTCATAATCTATATTTATCTCAAAGGAGGAACTTGGCCTGTTTGATTGGACCATAACTGTAATAAAAAAGGAAAATAATAGACATTACTTTACCAAAATGTATCCCACATGTAAAATGATTGGTCTAAAATGCCCCTTTACCTAAAATAAAGAGTATCCATTGCATAAAAAAAAAAAATCACTATTACACAAGTAAATTACAACTTTTCAGTAAGTCAATAAAAAGATTTACATTTATTAACAAAGGTAAATAAAAGTTAGAAAAAGTGTTTCTGTTACAAAAATAAAAACACTAATTTCAGTCATAAATCCTTAGCAATTATGCAAGCAGTATAGTTGAACATAACAAATAATTGTCTTCAAACTATTTAATCTAATGTATTATATAAAACTTAATGTAATTAATCCAAGTTAAAGTGTATGTGTAATCGCAGTCTTATTCAAAGTATAAATAAAGAACGAAACAATATAAGATTTAATTTAAGTAGACTGTGATTTATATAATCATACATGAAGATTTTGTTAAAGATATTTGAATTTACGTATTAATATGTTTTATTTCATGAATATAATTTATATGCTTTTAAATTGTAGAAAGGTTTTTAGGTTATGCTCAAAAGAGGTAGATCTTGCATTTGAAAATATAAATAGAGAAAACAGGCAGCTGGTCCTGTCAGGAAAATATAAATTCAATACACCGACCTCATTCACAAAACAATACCTTTGTATATTAAAACTTATGGTAATATTTTAAATTGTCTCTTGCGATGCTGAAGCTGTTATTAACTATTAACTGAGAAAGAGATCATAAATTGATAAACAAAAAAGATTGGGGTTTAGGTTAATACTCCTTTGTGACTGAAATTAATTAAATGTTTTGGAGAAAATAGGCAAAAGAGGTAAAGAAATTTTGGGGTTATTTCAAGTCGTACTCCTTGCATTACTGAAACAAAATAATGCTAATGTTACTAAATACAAAATTAACTTTAGATTTTGCAAAACAACCATAAATGACAAAATAAAATAGTGAAGTATAATCATCAAAACCAAATCCTAAAGTTAATTTAATGCACAAGAAATTAAAAGAAATAATTATAGAAGTAAGCAGTTATTAATTGTAGGTACTCAAGAAATAAATTTAGATAAAGGGATTCTTACTCAAAAGCTATAAAAAAAAAGAGTTTCAGAAAACAATTTTCTACTTGTGGTATTTTATCACAGTCAAAGATTGACTTCCTACAAACAAAAGGGATAAATGTTCCTTCATGAACACCATAAACTTGTATGTTAATAAATTAGGGTCACAGTATTTGGGCTAAATGTGAAAGAGATAAACTAAACCCAAATCTGGAACACTTTGAAGACATGAGACAAAATGAAAAGAAACTTTTTCAGTAGAGATAGTAAAAAAGAATAAAAAAAAGAGAAACTGAGGAAGCAAAAGAGTTAGCTTCACTTGTCCTGTTCAAAATGTTTGAACTGCAATACATTAAACTACCTAATAAAAGAAGTGTCAATATAACAAAGAGGTGACAAAAGGGAAAGTTTTGAAATTAAGGGTAACAAGTGTGAAACTCATCTTCAGAGAATATTCCTATGTGGAACTTATGCATAAAATTTTACAGAAGGATAAATTTTTAAAATATTACAGGCAACAAAATTAAATGAAAAAGGTTACATTTTATTATTAAATTTAAAATAAAAGAAAGTGGAACTAAGAAAGTAGAAACAAAAGAGATGTGTATAACAATTAGATTAATCAATAGTGAATGGCTTCTGTTTCTAAAATCACTTTTCCACATTGATTGAGAGATAGAAATAATACTTTGATAGACAGCCAGAGTAATGCGGGGCTACTAAAGTGGACAATGCTCATTGGTGGTCAAATATGGGAAATGACTTAATGATGAAGTTGAATAGAAGTTTGCAAGCTAGCTGAACCAAGATTATAAAAAAAATTAACTTAAGGATATAAATGAAGAAGAAAGACTTTGCAGAATAGGATCATACAGAAGTGGCCCCATTTTGCGAAGATGGTTACTGCCTAGCTGATGAGATAGCCTTAGACATTTTTCTTAATTACATTACTATCTAAATCTACTTTCTAAATAAACATAAATATTAATACTTGATCTAATCTGATGTATTTATTTTCAGTAACTAACTACTACATATTGATAATACGCGTAAATACTCTGGGAAGCATGAATTTTACAATAATGTGCATTATTTGAAAAAACAAAGATTAGTGTTACTTTATTGTTGTCTTCAATTTGATTGAAATGAAAAGTTCAATTAGATTGAAATCATTACTGTGTACTACATACAAAAAGAGTAGAAGTAAAAATTAATGTACAGGAGAATGGGATCTGTATTAATATTGGTAGAAAAGATTTAATTTTCATTTATTACATCATGATCAGTTAAAAAAAAAGAAACTCTTCTTCCTCCTTGGAGAGATTTTGGAATATTTTATAACAATTTCAGAAAAATATACTACTTGTCATTAAAGTTTACATTCATCTGAAGTTTCAAGTTTATACTTCTGGGTAATATTCTCACCTATCTTATATTAAAAAAAAAAAAAAAAAACTTAATTCTTGACACTAATACTTTGAAGATTTACTAAATTATGATTGTTAGAGAGATCAGTCTAATTACTTTAGGTACCATATTTTTTCTTCCTCATTTTTCATAAATAATTGTACTTATTTTTACATGTCGTAAGTACCATAATTTAATGAAGATGATTGCAATGATTTTCCGTAGTTAGAGTAAAGTGTTTCACTTTTATATTTATCTTATTTAAGACTTAATTGTAAACATTGTTTATTATAAATTATTTTGTTTAGAAAGTCTTAAAAAATTCTGTAAGTTGATAAATGAAAACCAAAATTTATTTATGTATGTTGGATTTCTTTTTGTAACTGTGTATGTGTGGTCATACAATTTAGTGCTTTTGTAGTAAACTACTGCAGTTTGCAGCTAAGTTGAGGTTCCATAGTCATTGTGTGTATTTAGATATTACAGTATTTAGAAATAAAATACTTGCAGTTAATGGTATAATATCTATTTTGTTATTGCAGTATATATTTTTAGTTCTTCAGATTCTATGTCAAAAATACATTTGCTAGCTTGCTTTAATTTGTGTAATTTAAACCCTTCTTCCTGTCAATTGTGTTGTGTAGGATTTCAGATTAGATTTAAGTCTATGCTTAAAGTCAAAATGTAATGCGTGTGGACTAGCTGAACATATGTTCAGAGAAATTAAATTAATATGTTCTCTCATTCATGTTTGATTAGATTTATTGTCTAATCTAGTATTCTGCTGTTAGTGTAGTCTATTGTTGAATTTAAAAATTCTTATTTACATTTAAATGATTCCAGGTAAAGAATATTTAAATTGTATAGTTGCTCTATGCCACTTTTTTTTGTAGATTTATCACACCAGATGACATCAGTGGTTGAAGATAATAATAGCAGTAATAGTAATAATAATAAAAATGAGGAAAATGTAGAATTCATGAACAATGAACAATTGCAGCTGTGTTTAGATACCTCAAGGTTAGCTGTAGAATGTCAGCAGCAGGAAAAATGTGCAATTGCTTGGGAAAATTTACAAAAAGAAATAGAAGAAGTACATCAACTTTATGAAGATTTAGCTCAAATAGTTCATGTATGTATTGAAAACATTTTAATATTATTATAAAATATTGTATTGGTCATATTCTGTATTGATTTGTAATCATAAAGTGTGTCGAGTTTTATCACAGCTAGTTGTTTTATGCACTATGGTGAATCAAATATAAACTGGAATTTTTGTTGCTGTTGATGCACAGCTAATGGAGAGGGCTTCTGAGTATTGTACTTAGGGATGCGTGGACTGGATCCCACTCTTAGAAAGCCAGCTCTAGTCAATATCATAATATCAGTACAGGGAGGTATCGTCACACGTTGTGCAACATATTGTAATTAAATTTTTCATGACGGAGGGTGTGTAACTATCTGAAATTTTGAGAAGACTTCAGGCATAATACACTTAAAAAGATTCTAGTATATGATTGGCAAAAGCAGTTTTCAGAAGAATGAGAACCAGTTGAAAATGAAGGTCACCATTGTCACCCAAGGACAAGTGCTACTACTGAAAATGTTCTCATGGTTTGCCACCTTATCGAGGATGACCATTGATTAACAATTGCAGAAATTGGTTCTGAGATGGAATAAGCTACAGCAGTGCTCGGGCAATCATTACTTTACAATCATTACCTTGGATTTAAAAAAGTGGTAGCATGGTGGGTCCCTCATCTTCTCACCGAAGATCAGAAGCTCTATTGGCTAGAGTTGTGCCAGCTGTTGTTTAGTCATTACCAAGCTAAAGGAGAATTGTTTTTGCATCTAATCATCACCTGTGATGAAACTTGGGTGCACCATTACACATCAGAATCAAAATATCCAAGTATGGAGTGGTGAAAAAAGGGAGAAACTGCACTCATTATAGCCAAAACTCAGTTGTCAGCTGGAAAGGTTCTGGTCACAGTATTTTTTGATTTCAAAGGAGTTTTGCGTGCTGAATTTCTCCATGAACTTTGTACAGTGAATTCTGCGTACTACTGCCAACTTCTAGATGAAGCAAAACTTGCATATCGTCAAAAAAGATGTCAGTTTCCAATCTGAGACGTCACTCTGCTTCACAACAATGCTTAGCCCCATACGGTGGCTCAAACTCAAGAAAAAATTGCATCCTTAATCCGAACTACACTGGAGCACCCTCCATACAGTCCGGACTTATCGCTCTGGATTATCATTTGTTTGGGCCACTAAAAGAAGCACTTGGAGGACAGAAATTTGAAGATGGTGCTGCTGTTGAAGTGTTCATCCACAATTGGTTGACTATAGTGGGAATTTTTAATAACCATTAATAACCAATTTTGTAGGTCGAAATAAAAGTGGAAGCTTGAAAAATTTCCTTTTTTTCTTTTTTCCAGGTCGTTCAGTAGATTTCAACGTGTAGTTTAATATAAAAAATATCCTATTTATTTTTTGTTGAACATTCTTATATTGTAAACCTATTATAAATAATTCTATATATTGTAAATCATTTATTTATTTCAAAATTATTTACAACTTTTCCTGATTTAATTGTATAAATGCTTGAGAATCTGAGATGAAGCTCATAGAGCAACTTTATGATTTATGTTTTGCTTTACTTACAGATGCAAGGGGAAAGTGTAACACGTGTAGAAAGTAATACAGAAGTTGCTCATGAACATGTCGTAGAAGGTAATAAACATTTAGCACAAGCTTCACGTCTAAAAGTGGCGTCGTATCCATTAACTGGAGCTCTAATTGGAACATGTGTAGGTGGTCCTGTTGGATTTGTAGCTGGTTTAAAAGTTGGTGGGCTTGCTGCTTTAACTTGTAGTATTTTAGGTAAGCATTTATAACATTACGATGATACAACCTTTTAATGAGTCATCCTTCTAATTTCTTGACATTCATTCCTATATGATGTTGAAAAAAGGTTTTAATCCATGTTGCTGGAGGCAATTTGTGATTGTTGTGTGTGAGTTGGTTAGAAACATTGACCCAATAATATTAGTAATGATTCATTGTTTAATTTTTATTCTTGATTATATGCTCTATGTAATCTAATGTTGGCATTTATGCAGTTTATACCATCTGTATAATCTTTTAGTAATAAATTAATTCACCTTGAACACCTTATAAATTGCAAACCAAACCAGGCAGTGTTTCTGATAAAGAAAACATCCTGATATTGACAAAGCATATTAAATTATACTATTTGTTCATTTAATACTTTATGAAATAAAAATATTATTTACAAGTTTTTCTAGGTATTCCTATTGAGAAATATATTAATTAATTACATAAAGGATATACATTCTTATTAGGCATTTTACTCATTGCTGAGTGTCAACCCTGTAGACCATGCATCGCCATCCTCCGTGGCTTTCAGTTTGTGTCAGAGTCTGTTGGAGGGATAAACTGGTGACATGTTGGCTTATCTTAATTCTGTGCTCCTCCTGAAGATCTGAATGGGGAACATACACTTTTAGTGGAAAATTGTTGGATTGTTAGAATAAGTAAAATACTAACTGCAATGTCTTAATTTATGGAAAAAAAATTAAAGTAATGGCACATTACCATTATATATGTGATACATATAGATTTTATAAGCGTATATTATTAGATTAATTAATGTTCTGTGTTATAAAAATTTCATGTAAATATAGGTCTAGAAAAGCTTTGTTACGGCTACCAAAAATTTCACCATTCTGTTCCAGTGATAAAATGCTTTACTGAAATTATAGAATGAAATAGGAAGGAGGGGTGGTTTTGTATGGGTTGATTTGAAAACTTTAAATTTGGTCTCAAAAAATATGAGAAAAAAATTGAATCAAAAAACACTTTTTAGATTTGGCATAAATTTGACTATGTTACATTTACTTTTGATTTACTTTGTTAAATTGCCAATAAACAAATAAAATTTTTTATAGAATTTCAAAGATTCCAACTATTATATGTTATCCACAATTGTTATTGGTAACCATACTTTTATTGTAGATATGTCAGATCAGATAATGTTGATAGTATACTGGTTAAAGGAAAGACCAATGAAAATGAAAAATATTAGCTAGCTTGTTGTACACTAGTGTTTACTTTTAACCGGGTGTATAGTTATGGGTGAATTGATTGCATCTCTGTATGTTGTAGGAACGTTCCACTTCATGAAAAGATGGTTTGGTTATGCAATGATCAGCCAGTTAGAGGCAGTGTTGTTGTCATTGCATTAAAAGGACTGGGTTATAGTGGAACTAAACCTTGGAAGCAGTTATTATTTTTAGTATGTCAGCCTGATTTTTGTAGTTTTAATGAAATGTTCCAAGTCAGCATATTATATTTTGAGTAAAATATAATTACATTTTTAATCTGTAAAACTAGCTGGATTGAACTTAGTATTATGGAGTTGTTAAAAAATCCATTTTAACAGTGAAAGATGAAATATTTCCTTTGTAAACCTTCAATTATTATAAAGAGTGTTTCAAAACAAGTGATTCGAACAAGTCTAAAGAAATGAAATGTAAAAGTGTCAGAATTACAGGTTGGAGAACATAAAAAATTTTAATGTCTAAGTTCCCAAATTTTGTATTCTATACTGTTTGTAAATACAATTGGTTGCTAATTACCTCTTTAATGATAACAAGTTCCAGGAGTTAAAAGAATGTTATTGATGTGGAAATATTGTTCACAGATTTTGTAGTTGAAATTAGACTGCCTATTTTGATGGGAAAATTACGCATGTCCTCTGATGTTATGATTCCAGATGCAATACTTATCCATCAGAAATGCATTTCTAATGATGATCATAAAGATTGACATCTCTGAAATTTGTAAAGAGACTAATTTTGATAAAATCAACTTATAGTAAGTCAGCTGAAAATTAAGACTTACACACTGGAAAAATTAAGGTTTTTTTTTTATAAATTAAACACCATATTTGATAATGAGGTAACTGCCTCCAAGAAGCATTTATCTCATCAGCTACTAGTTCATAGTAGTAAAAGTAGTGGCAGATGGATGAAATTCTCTTAGTATCTATCTGATTGAAAGTTGCTGTGATATTGTGAAGGGGGAGTAGCAGAAGGGATCAAGTGACTTGCAAAGAGACTGCCTCTGATCATGACGTTTAATGTCTTGATCAGGATATTTTCCTTGTAGAACTAATAGTATTATTTGCATATTATACTAATAATATGTTGAGTAATTAAAGAGACTGATGGCAACAGCAGAAAAACTATTTAATTGAAAAAATTAAATCTGTCTGACATTCTAGTTGGCACCTCTAACATTGAAAGTATCTATCAGCTGTTTAAGAATTTCCATTATATAATATATTATGTTTATTTTTAAATTTTGGCTGTAGTTGAAACATGTACCATGGAAGAATAATGTGCTGTGATAAGATTTTTATTTTCTGAAAATGTAAAACCATAAATTCATAAGCTGATTTTCAAATGTTATAACAATATAGTAAATATTGTATTAACTGTGCAAATTTTTATAAATGAATTAAGTAGTTTAAATTGAGCAGAACAAGTGTCACCAATTTTTATTATAGCAGAGAACTGGTAAAAGTTCAATTGACACTTTGCAAAACCACATTAATGGTCTTATTTGCCAGGATATACACATAAAAATTTGATAAATTGCTGAAATTTATAGTGTGAATATAAAGTCCAGTGTGTGGACTTTATAGTATGTTTATATTACAGTGTGTGTATGTTTGTGTGTGTTTTATTATGTGTTTATATGTGTCCATTCCATTATCCATGATAAACTGAATTATTGTAAAACATGTTCAAGATAGGTTCTCAGATGGTAGACTCAAAATCACATGCCTAATCATATTTGTACAGAATTGAAACAATAGTTTTTACTGGAAGGTAATGCTGTTTTGGGCTCCTAATGAATTCATCATTTTGAGTCAGAATCTGAACATCAGACTATGGAATGGAAACATCAGAGTTCGCTCACAAAGAAAAAATCAAAACCTGTGTATCTGCTAGTTAAGTGATGCTAATAGTGTTTTGGGACTACAAAAGCCCAATTTATTATGACTGTTTGGAAGGACAGTGTAAAATATACATTCAGTAGCAAATATTATTGTGACATGCCAGAAAATAAAGTGAAACCCACAATAAGGAGGAAACACCCAGGCTCCCTCTCAAAAGGCAAATTTTTCTGCATAATAATGCATGTTCTCATACCCGTCAGTAGACATTGGAAGCTATTCAAACCTTGGAGCAGGAGGTGTTGACCACATCCACCTTATAGTCTTGGTCTTGTAAGGAATCCTGTTTGGCAACAAGAAGCAAGTCAAGAGTGGGAAACAGAATGGTTCAGACACCAAGGTGAACAATTCTTTACTACTCAAATTAGAAATTTCACAGAAAGATGGGACAAATACCTAAACATAGCCAGGGATTATGTTAAAAAATAGCATTAGGTTCATTGTCATTGAGTAAATAATTATTTTTCTGCAGTTGTCTCTAATTGAATGACCCTCTTACTATACAGAAATAATGTGCAAAATTTGCATGTCATTTTAAGTTTTATCTCTGTTCTACACCTCTAAAATGTCTTGGATTTCTGTTCTATATAAAAAAATGTGTTTTTGCTTATGTAGAATTATATTAATACATTAAATTTTGTTACTGTTCATAATGCATATATAATTTTATGTTACATGAATGGATATATTTCTTTGGTTGTTATTCAATTGTAGTTTTTTTTATTTAAATGTATGAGGGCGAGTCAAAAATTATCTACACTTTTAATTCTACAGTTTATTTACACAAAGCTAGGGGTTTAACATACATATTATTTTTCCACTTAGTCATCTTCTTTGTCAATGAAGTTGGTCTAGTGGTCCACAAGCTTGTGTATTTCTTCCAAATAAAAGGTTTTTGGTCTATTGCGAAGCCATTTTTGTACTGCTTCCTGAATGTCTTAAGTCAAAAATCAACAACCTCTCAAAGCATTCTTGAGTGACCCAAGCAGATGAAAGTCAGAGGGAGGAAGATCTGGACTGTTGGGAAGGTGTTCCAGTACTTCAAAATTGAACTTGATGGAACAGTGTAGCGAGCCATGTGTGGGCAGGGATTGTCATTCAACAACACGTTTTTTGACAATACACTTAACAGAAGCTAAACTTGTCATGGTTGATTTGATTGGCAGAACCTTGACTGATGTTCAAAGAAGATGCTACCTCATTGTTTGTAACTTGCCTGTTTGCCAGAATCATCTGTCGAGCAGGTTGACAGGCATCCTGCTCCCTCTTTGTGCATCACACTCATTTGGCCACTTTTAAACATCTTGATTCATGAAAAACACTTACATGATAAAGCTCTGTCCCTGGATAGTGATAAAAGTTTGCAATGAATATCAGCTCCTTTTACAACTTCTGATTTGTTCCTGCTTGGTGCTTCTTCTCAACTGCTAACGAAAATGTTTATATTGTAATTGGTGGAAGACAAATGATGCAATGGGAATTAAATTTTGCACATGTGACTGCAGTTGTACCAGCTGTAAGCAAGCATGCGTAGAAGTCAAGTCTTTGAAGATCTGTTATGGTGAAAGTGTAGATAATTTTTGACCCGCTCTTGTGATATTTTTATTTCAACCGTTCATGAAGTGTGATTTATTTTATGTTCTATAAAATGTTCATCAGAATATCTGTTGTGCTTATTTTTTTGATTTTCAATTACTTTTTATTTAGAACTAATTCTAGATATGACCGGAAGTACCTGATTTTTATGGTACACTTTCAAAAATTTCAATTGTAAAATCTAGGAGCTGAATATCTGCATGTCTCCTAATGTGTACAGTACATTAAAATTTAAACTTCACTACACGTTCATATTACATTGAAATAATATTACCTAACAGAGCTTGTAAATATTTGTAATTATTGTTTTGGTTATAGTAGATGACTTTTTTTCTTTTAAATTTGATGCAAGTAGAATGTGGATCCATTACCGGGCTACAAAAACCTATATTAAATTTAGTGTACTTTCAAATTACGCTCACTTGCATCATATATTTTTGTTAATATTTTTATAGACAAACATGATGTTAATTAAACAGTTATCTAAATGATTTATTTGATTGTTGTTGAAACAAGAAAACCATTTATATTTTATTTTCAAGATAACATATTGATCCTTTTATATTGAATAGTTATATTTTCTTTTCTTGTGTTTAAAATACATAGTATTTCTGAGAAAAAACTGACTGTAACTTTGAATCAGTAGAAATGTTTATTGAAAGACAATATGTAACAAATGTATTATGTTGTGTTAAAGTATACATATTTGTTAAAGACTAATTTACTATTTTGAAAGTTTATTTTGTCATTCTGTTTTACAGGATTTACTGGTGGTAAAATGTTAAAATCAAAAGCAATGACTGAAGAAACAGCGCATGTGTCATAATTGTTTTACTTCTGTTAATTGTTATCAATATCAAATAAAGATTTTTTTCATTGTAATATAGATCAGTTTTCATACTTAAATTTCATTATTAATGTATTTATATAAATATTAATATTTTTGTCTATATATGTATAATTTTACTTATTTTTTATATTAGAATTTTATTAGTGATGTATTTTTATTTTATATTTAGGTTTTTTTAACATTCTATACATATTGATTTTTTAATTTTTTTATTTATAAATTTAAAATGGTATAGAGACATCAAACTAGAAGTCAAATATATGTTTGTATTTGTTTATATGAAAGGACTAGATGCAAAAAGGGTGTCATCAATGAAAAATTCTCAGGAATCAAATAAAAATTTTAAAGCTGTAAAAATAAAGATAACTAGAAAATATTTTGTGCGTTATAAATAAATTAGTTAGGTATATTGTGGAAAATTTAGAGCTTATTCTTTTATTAGAAATTAATAAAGCATTATACCTGTTTTTTTCAACCGGATTTGAAATTTAGTCATATTTGGTACTAAAGTGGTTGATTACTTGAAGTTTAGCCACTTTTGCCCTTGGGTTTGCCTATCAAATAAAACAAAGACCAATAATGAATAAAAAGAATTTTATTGAAAAAATTATGTAGTTAATTATTACTTAATAATAATCATAATGATTATAAAAATGTGTCATAATTAATGAAAAAAATTAGTGACATTTTTTATTATAAAATTAAATTGGCTCTGTGTCATCAATTCCACCTTCACAATCATGTCCTGCTGCTTGTTCAACATCTACATGAGATTAAAGACAAACATAATAAGTTTTGTTTGTAATCTAGTTATCATCAAAGTGAGTTTTATCTTAGTATCATTTAACTTTCTCATAAGAGTTGATAGGAACACCAAATATAATTTTAACTCATGAGATCAGTCAAATATTTATCTTTTTTCACCATTCTTCTGTGTTCATTTATATTGCTGTCATAAAACTGATCTCCCCGAACCATGATATTTTTATTTACAGCTGTAACAATGATAAAACTTTTGAAAAAGTTATATTAATGTTGCATACATTTTTAAATTGATGCAATTTAAATTGGAAGTGCATGCTGGCAGGTTTCTTAGAACATTTTTGCTATAAGATTTCCAGTCAAAATAAAACAAAATAATTTTCTAAGCTACTCAAAGTTCCAAATGTAAATTTCTTATCATTCTGATAATTTACTCTTTTTTCTTATTTCTTTTTCAAAATGTCTGAAAAATGGTGGTACGATGTTGTAGTTAAAAAGTTGGTAAAAATTCTCTGGTTTTTATTTGAGGTGGAACATCACAATATAGCCATTTGTAGAGAACACTGAGTTTTTCTGCAAATCTGCAAATTAACAGATGTGTGCAAGACCTCTTGTAATAGTAGTATTAATAAAATGGTGAAAAATAGTCAAAGCTATTTCATTTGAATATTTTTACTTCACTCTTAGTTCAAATATTACCGAAAACTATTTTTGTTTGCTTATATTGGGACTCTGTTTTAAACTATTGTAAAATTACATACAGATAATTGCAGTTTACATACTATCTGGTCGGGTGTATTTTTTTGGCAATCTTAATTGCCAAAATTTCATGTTTTTATGAAATAATTTTAAAAAATTTACTGGCTCATATTTTTATAAATGTTTTATTGATTTATTACATTTATATTTACCTAATTATTTTTAAATTGAATTTTTCTTTTAAATATGATGGAAGTAGAATGTGAATCCCTTATTGGGCTGCAAAACCCATATTGAATTTAGTGTTAAAAATCTGCCTGAAATAAATAGCACTTGCAAATTACACTCACTTGTGTCATAATTTTTGTTAATTTTTTTGTAGCCAATTCTGCGGGAGTTGACAAAAAACTAAAATGTAAACCCTACAGTATTTAGAGTTGTCAACACAGTTTTACCTTTTAATAAATTTAAAATATTTTCCTTCGTATCTATGTCCTTGTTGGATGTATGATTGATTTACACCTCAACTTTCAGAAGCCATTTCTGTCCTTGACCTGTGTTTTTTCAATAATTTCAACGATTTCCTTTATCAATCATACTGTGTTTCTCTTCAGCTGTTGAATGATATTGCTATGAGTGCAGCTAGTTGATTTGTATCATTTTCTTTTCAATTCATTACTAATGTCTGTTGCATGGGAAACATCTTTTCACTGCCATATTAACAACATTCCTTGATTCGATAACCTGCATTCTGTGTCTCCATCTATCCCGTTGATTAAACATTAATTACCTTTTTCTGCCTTTAAAATACAACCCTAAATGTTGGCATTGCAGGAAGTATGGGTCCTGGTACCACATTTTGAGCTGTGTCTGGTTGTCAGCATTCAAAGCCATTTGCTAACTAAGCACTATTTCTTTTTCCACATTCTTCTGCTCTTTGCCTTTCTTCCTCTGTTCTTTATTTTTTATCTTTCATCAGCAATATCTTTTTACTATTAAAACAAAGGATTTTAATTCCTTCTCATAACTATGTAGTTGATTTTTTTTTTGACTTATTAATTCAGAGTAACATGTCTCATATTATTTTTCTTATTTATAATTTTTAACGATTATCATTTATCAATGAAAATAATTCTCTTATTCTACTAATTTTGGGTATTCACATTTATATCATTAAACTTTCAAAATTTTGTAAACCTAAAACGTATTTTTTCAGAAATTTGTTTTATTTGCTTTTTCATTATACGAGGGACATTCGATAATTAAAGAGACAAATTGATGTAAAAAAAACTGTGTATTTTTACAAAATGAGACTTATATTAATATACTTGTCCCAACGATGAACTAGTTTTTTTATACCTGGTGCAAAGAAGTCCTGTCTTGTTTGAACCACTTTCCCACAAATTCTTTGACCTCCTAGTTGTTGCTGAATGTTTTTCTATGTAATGCCTCCTTGAGTGGACCAAACAAATGAAAATCCAAGGGAGCTAATCTGAACTGTAGGGGGATGTGGTAGTATCTCCCAACCCATTTTTCCAATGGTTTTCTGGCTCAGCTGGGCGGTATGAGGGCAAGCATTGTCGTGTAGCAACATCTTGCCTTTTCTTTGAGATTGCGACATTTTTCTCTCATTGCTGGCTTTACTTTTTTCATCAGCATGTCTGAGTAGTAGACGCTGTTTATATTACTGATTTTCCAAATAATCACAAAAGATGACACCTTGGGCATTCCAAAAGACGGTCAACATGACTTTTCGTACTGATGCTTGTGTTTTGAATTTCTTTCAAACAGGTGAGCCAGGGTGCTTCCATTTCCATTCCATGCTTTGTCTTTTGGACTCTGGTTCAAAATGGTGTACCCGAGTTTCATCACATCTTAAAATCTTGTTTATAAAAGTGTCACCTTCCCTTTCATAGTGTTCTTTCAATGCTTGCATTCCAATCTCCAACTATTATTAAATTTTCATCTCCTTTTACGTGTTTAATTGCTTCATCAATCTCTTCGTATACACACTCTACCTCATCATCATCATCATGGGCGCTTGTAGGCATATAGACGTTAACAATCATTGTCGGTTTACGTTTTGATTTTATCCTTATTACAATGATTCTATTGCTATGCGTTTTGAAATATTCTACTCTCTTCCCTATCTTCTTGTTCATTATGAAACCTACTCCTGCCTGCCCATTATTTGAAGCTGAGTTTATTATTCTAAAATCACCTGACCAAAAGTCGCCTTCCTCTTCTCACTGAACCTCACTAATTCCTACTACATCCACATTTATCCTATCCATTTCTCTTTTTAAATTTTCCAGCCTACCAACCTTTTTTAAACTTCTAACATTCCATGTTCCGACTCGTAGAATGTTATTTTTTAATTTTCTGGTGATCCCCTCCTTAGTAGTCCCCACCCGGAGATCCGAACGAGGGACTAGTTTACCTCCGGAATATTTTACCAAGGAAGGCGCCTCCATCATTGCTATATGAAAATGCAGAGAGCCACATTTTCTTGGAAAAAAATCAGCTGTAGTTTTCCATTGCTTTCAGTACTCAGAGGACTGAGTGATGTTGATCACTCAGCCCTCTTTCAGGAATCATTCCTCAGTCTGGCTCTCAACAGATACCTCTCCAATATGGTTGCACCTTCAGTCCAGCTACTCTGTATCCCTGAGCACTCAAGCCCCCTCACCAACGGCAAGGTGTCATGATTCATAGAGGAGGTATAATGTTTTACGTCAATAATATCAACACAGAAAGGCTTACTTGGGTCACTGTATGTACTGTAGCAACGAGACTTCTCCACAATTAAATTTATTATATCATTTTCAATGAAGTACTCATAAAACTGGAGTAGTGTTTCTAAATCTTTTAAACTACATGGTAACTTAGAATTCCCTTGGAATTTGATCTTTTCTTCATCATAATTTATGACCACTTTTTTCCAAATAATATTTCTAGATGCAGGCTTATGTGTTTTGGAGACATTGTTAGGCAAGATAGTACCTGAAATGCAGTGTTATCAAATGAGTTAGTTCCTGGGTGAGTTTCATCATTAAGTGCTTTCTGTGATAAGCAGTTCTGCTTCATCATCGCTGTCTGTGTAAGACAGTGATGACTGATCACTGACCGTGTGTTGTTGACTGACAATCAGGATCTTCATCCAAATCATCTTAGTCCAAACTATCCTCATTATCTGTTGGTATTTCAAGGTTGCAATGATTTCATCATTATGTAAAAAAATTGTTCATCTTTTATCTATAAAACTAAACCCAGAAAATAATTGCAATCAAATTGTTTTTGATAGAAAATAGCAATTAATGGTGAATATAATCACCAGAAAAAAATTTTTTTTTTGTTAGAGAAACGATGACTTTCTTTCTGTTAATCAGTCAAGTTTCTGCATTTCAAAAAAAAATGTATACAGTGAAAGTAGTAGTTGCGTGCTAATCATAAAATACAATGAACAAAAAAATTAATAAAAATTATATAAGTAAACAGAGATAATTGAAAAATACATTAAAAATAAACTTTAATAACCAGAAAAAATTAGAAGTACAGAAATAACATCAAACATGAGAAATTTGTTATAAAAATACATTAATAATCAAATAAACATAATATAAAAGAGGATAAAATCACCTAGCACAACTCCTCAACCCAGGATTACATGAAATCACTGCACAATGAGACACGTATGGTACAATGAGTAATCATGATAAAATGATCATGAAACTGAAAATTTTAGCAATATAAATGTAATCTGTGAACACTTACCTTATTGACTTACACTTAAAAAGACTTATTGAGGCAAAAAATAAAATCTGAAATCACTACTTACACTTATTAGACACACAAAGTATACAATAATAAAAAAATCTAATGCCATATTGTGGGCAAAAATAATACAACAAAGCTAAACTGTTCCACATATAAACATTATGAATTTCAACATAAAAATTATATTTTATATTAGTTATTTTGGATTGAAATTAAGAAACATTCCAGATCTGAGACAACATGCAGGAGAGGGTTAAATTTGGTATGTCATGTGGAAAACTTTTTGTTAAAAATCTTACAGTACTGGCTGGACAAGGGGAAGAAGGGTTACAAATTCTCAGCTGTAATTATTTTCCTCATCCTTCAGTTTTTGAAATATTTGTTTCTACCAGAAAATCATGTAGAAACTTGTCCATTTTTAGTTTTTCAAAAGGGATTTCACAATTACATGAAATTTTTTTTCTTTTAATTCGGAATTGTCTTTAAAATAAAGTCATTGCATTGATCATATTCTGTTTACTGGCTTTATAGATAACATTGTGACAAAATAAGTGTCTTGCATCTGTATGGCAACAAATTTCTTAAATGTTGATGTATTAGCTCTGCCCAATGTTGTAACATATACAGTTCGTTTTGACTAGATTTCCTTTTTCATTCAATCAGCCCATAGTTCTAGTAATTCTCATTGAAGGAGTGGCCAGAAATAAAATATTGGTGGTCTACTTTTTGTACATTCAGTATTTCTTGCAAGAAACAACCAAAACTTAATAATAATACTACTCTTGTTTTGCTCCCATAGTTATTGTTGAAGGCACTAATACACTGATTCTCGTCACTTCTTCAAACAAATTTTCCGATGAATGATAAAATTTCTTAGCATCTCTGGGATTTTGTCCTCATCTAATACAAATATATGACTGTGCCCCGTTATTAAATTACAGACATAAAAATTGCCTAAATAATATGTTACTGAATTAAGAGTACACTGGTGTGGAAATAATTTTTATATCAAAGGTAGGTGGTGGCTATTTGAATTCTGGCTTTTAATATTTGATAACTATATTTTTTTTGCTTTCTTGCACCCTTTGCTTTCTATAAGTGAAATGTCTTTTACAATACTTTGGATATATTTGTTTTTGTTTCCACCAGAAAATCATGTAGAAACCTGCCTTGCTTGAATTCATTTTTAGTTTTCAAAAGGGATTTCACAATCATGTGAGATTTTTTTCTTTTAATTTGGGATTCTTTTTTTGTTCCCATCCTCACATTGATCTGTTGTGATATGGAGTATTACACATTGCATGTATATATACACAAGGGTTTGTGAAAAGTTCCTGCCCTGGAGAAGAAAACAATATTTTTCTGGGTACGTTTTGATTTATTTTTCAACATAGTCACAATTAAGGTTTATAGCCCAGCATTCCACAAGAGCGCTTATGCCAGTTCGATTTATCCAGTTCCTTAAAATAACAATCTTTGGTGGCAATAACTTCATTATTTTTGAAAATCTCTTTCCTCTAAGCCATTTTTTGTAGGTTAATAAAGATGTGATATTCACTGGGAACCAGTTCAGTCTCATCAACCATGACAAATTAATGCGAAAATTTCTCTGAATTGCACTGAGAGAGCTCAAGACAATCACTTGGTACTGTTTTTGGGTGTGAGCGAACACAGTACCCATCTAGCGCACAGCTTGTTTGTGCAAAATATTGTTCACGCAATCTGTTGATGTGCCTTCTGATTCTGCTAACTCATTCACTGTCACTCATCAATCTGTCAAAATGATTTTATGAATTTTTTCTATCACTTCTGGCACAGTCGCTTCTGAAGGACGTCCATTGCATGGTTCATTGCTAGTGTATGTTCAACCCATTTTGAACTCTGCAACCCAATGTTATACTGTTGTATTTGATGGAGAAGAGTCTCCCAATGTCATATCAAGTTCTTTAATTTCCTTTGTACTTCAACCTTTCAGAAAAAAGTATTTAATCATTGCATGAATTTCAATTTTTCCATTCCCCAAAAAATGCTCTAATTCTTCACTTTGACACACTGTAAATTTTACACTAAGCGATGCAGTGACTTGAAACTCTTATAGCAAACTAAAGAAAAATGGATTCATTTGATGCCCATTGAAAAATTAAGCGTGCTAATGCCACCTCTGTGAAAGACCTAGAAAGTACTTGGTCCCTTAAAGCGAAGTTTAAAATGTTTTAAAAATCTATCGATAACAATTAAGCTGTATGTATCTGCAGTAATTTTTTATTCCTAAGAATAGTGACTGATATAACACTGAAACTTATTGTGCTCTTTGGTAATATTTACTTCGCATCTCCAGTAAAATACAATTAGTCTAAACTCTTTTGTCTAGGAACACGTTTGAAGTTTTTGACATCTTTAAAGAACCTAAAATTTATTTGACTTCATTAGTTATCTTCATAATATTTAGCTACAACTATTATTTTTAACTACTAATGACACGTAAGTTTAATTTATCAAGATTTTTTACTAATTGAATGAAACATGTTGACATTATTTTACTGAGAAGGAATAAATATTGTTTGGGACTTACATATTATTTTTATAATGTATTACTACAGTATATTATAAAGTTTTTCTTTTATTTGTATAGTTAATCTATTTAACGTTAAATTAAATCTTTAAAAAAAAATTATTTAAGTAAATAATACTATTTAGTAATAAAGTTAACAGGATATGTAAGAGTTTTTTTTTTTTTTTTTTATAAAAACTGTTTGTATTTTACATGCAAATTATTTCATTTTCATTACTAATAATAATACCATACTAATACATAAATCTACATAAAAAATTATTACTTTACAGGCATGAAAATAAAATAGTATTTTAAAAAGTAATTTTGATTTCCAGTTGGAATTAACAGTATGTATCTGTGCTTTGTTTATTTTCTTAAAATTAAAGGCAGTTGAGTTAATTAAGGTTTTTTATTTTAAGATTTGTGTAAATTAAGTTTATTAACTGTTTTTTTTTTTTTTTTTTACCTGTTGTGATGAAAAATAGAAATATCAGAATTGCTATTCAAAAAAAATATGTTCCAAAAAGCCAAAAGTAAAATACAACCATGTTTTTCACTACAGCTGACATTAAATAAATAATCTTTGTATTTAAATCTATTTTCAATCCAATCGATTCAGTGTCCTTTTGCAAGATGTGGCATTAATAGATACAACAGCTGATTCAAAATAAAAATGTCCATCTGCAATCTAGTTGCTAATGTAAATTATCAAGAATTTCTTAATGCTGATTGCCAGTGGTGTTGATCTAAAATGTAAGTTGTTGGTCAACTCGAACACTATTTGTGCTGGCACTTTCTGATTTGAATTGAAAATAAGTTATTACATTTTAAATCTGTTAAAATAACTTTTCACTACTTCCAGTCCTTGGAAGACAAGCCTTTTAGAATTGCTCTATGAGGCCTGTGTTTCTGTATTATTCACTTAATTAATGAATTAACTATATTAGATTGTGAAGTTAAAAGTATTACAAATATTATATCCTGTTTTAAAGTGCTTCTGCTGTTTTTTTATTTATTTTTTGTTTATGGGCGAAAAAACGCCTGGGCGGTATCATCGTCCGGAATTTTATTAATGAAAGGGTAAAGTAACTCCAAAATAATAAAACTTATAAGGTGTAAAAGTAATATTAATCATATAATAAAAAATTATTAAAACAAAAGTCAAGAAGTAAAATAAAACTCAAAACTAATATCGCAGACGAAGCCTTTAAAATATAAGTCAAAATAATAGAATTAAGAAACTATATAAAACTTACCTAATTCCGATGGGTTGTGCAAAAGGCTCCCTTCCCGGATAATAAAATTAAAGACAGAACCAAAAAAAATCAAAATATTAAGTAAAGGTTAAAAGTTATCATAAACTCTTCTAGCATTAAAATATATATGATAATATTAAATACTTTGCAGTATCCTGGTACTATGCAAAAACAGAAACATCCGGTCCAAAATTTCGTTATTATTTTACAAGATATCACGAATGTTTCTAGGTAGATTAAACTTGCGACGCAACGCCGAATAACATATGCAGTCCACGAGAATGTGGTGCACAGTCATGCGGCAGTTGCATCGTGTGCATAGAGGTGGGACTCCTCCTGACATTAGGTATACGTGTGTGATCCTCATATGTCCTATCCGTAACCGGTAGAGGACCACTTCCTCACGACGAGTTTTTCTGCAAGAGGAGCCCCACGGTAACACTGAATCTTTAATCTGTCTGAGTTTATTATTGACGGTAGTAGCCCAGTCACTTTGCCACCTCGCTCTTAGTAATTGTTTTACACGATTAATAAAATCAAAGATAGTAACCCGGGTGGTGAAAGTAGGTTGAATACACGCTTCTTTGGCAGCATAATCTGCTTTTTCGTTACCTGGAATCCCTACGTGGCTAGGGACCCAGCAAAACTTACTTCTGTGTTGCGATTACCTAACTCGGCGATTGCATTGTAAATTTCAATGACGACAGGATGTTTGAAATAAAAGTTTTCTAACGCCTGGAGAGTACTACACGAGTCACTGCAAATAAGAATGTTTCTATATTTAGGGTTAACGATATTTAGAGACTTATTTATAGCGAGTAGTTCAGCGGTGAACACGCTCGTAATACTAGGTAGGCCAAACATATAAGTTCTTTCGTTGACAACAAAAGCACAACCAACGGTATCGTCTTGTTTTGACCCATCAGTGTATATCACTTCGTCTTGGTGAGTGTTGGGTAAAGTTAACAAAAAACACAGCTTGTATTTGCCAAAAGAAATTGGACTTTAATTATGTAAAACAACTGAACTTATGTTAAAGCATAACCTTAAATTAAATGAAATTAGGAAATAAACATAACTTAATTTCACATAAGAAATATCAACTGAAATCGGTAATAATAATATTAAATGAGATTTACAATTATATACTTAGAAAAACAAAACATCAATAAACATAGTATGACTGGAAAATTATTGCATTACTGACAAATGCTGTAATATTGAAAAATTAGCAATGAACAAATGTCATTAACTTAGAAAATTAAATTACAATAGTTTCAGTATAAAAAAGAGTTAATTACAATATAATCACATTAAAGTAAGTAATAATATATAAATAGAGTTCATTTTGGTAAATAAGCATTCTTTAAAATATAAAATTACAAAGTCCTAAAACATAACTGCACATCAGGAGTAATTTGGTTCAAGTCTTAGTAAAGCCAGTTATTTTTACACGGATTTGAATACTAGATCGTGGATACCGGTGTTCTTTGGTGGTTGGGTTTCAATTAACCACACATCTCAGGAACGGTCGAACTGAGAATGTACAAGACTACACTTCATTTACACTCATACATATCATCCTCTGAAGAATTATCTAAACGGTAGTTACCGGAGGCTAAACAGGAAAAGAGAGAGAGGTTAATTTACGAGAAGTATTATGAATACAGTTCATGAGTAGAAAAGGATTAATCTCGGCGATTAACAAGTTACAAGATTAAATTATAGAGTTAATTATCATGACAACAAATTGCAACAATAAAGCACTAAAATAGGTTGCAGCTGAACAATGACACAACCTTATATAAGTCACCTGTCGTGACTGTACTTAGGTTAGTAAATGGTTTTTTAAACTAAACTTGAAATTGAAACCTGAAAGGCATAAGGTATGATGAACTGAATGTTCCACAAATTTTAATCATAAGATAACTGTTTAACGTAATAAATAATGAAAATTGAACTTGCCTGTAGCACACAAATATTAGCAAGAGACGAACTCGTGACTGAAGGTAAATGAATACATACAGTAATCCTGGGCGTAGCCTGCTGTGGTGTATCAGGGGTGAGACGTGGTTTAGAGGTTGAGCAGGACGTGGCGTCTCAAATATGTACAGAAAAACCCGCGGAATAGAAGGGTTCCGTAGCCGAGAAAGAACTACACGTTTCGTTTTGTCGGAAGAAAATGTAAAACCAGTAGTTCTGGACGAAGCCTCAAGGCGAAATATAGTGTTCTGTAGCAGTCGCTCTAGAGTGGGCTTGAACGGCTCGCAGTGTAAATAACAAAATCGTCAACGAATAGAGAACATAAGACAGGGAGCCTGTACACAATTGGTAATGCTGTTTACGGCTACAGAAAACAAGGTGGCACTTAATACACTACCTTGAGGTACTCCATTTTCCAAGATGACACTGTCTGAAAGTGAATCGTCTACACGAACACGAAATGTTCGGTAATTTAAGAATTCCCGGATAAAAACAAGCATATTGTCCTGGATTCCCCATCTCTTGAAGCTGTTAAGAATACCACGTCGCCAAGCTGTGTCGTACGCCTTTTTTATATCAAAGAAGATAGCAATGAGGTGTTGGCGGTTCAGGAAGGCGTTTTGTATGATTGTTTCCATTGACACTAAATGGTCAATAGAAGATCGTCCTTGTCGGAAACCCCATTCTTCCGAAGAAAGAAAGCCATGTTTCTCCATGTAAGCCTGCGGTTTACCATTCCCTCCATTATTTTACACAACACGCTTGTTAAAGAAATAGGGCGGCAGCTTGAGGGATTGGTTTTGTCTTTACCAGGCTTTAGTACTGGTATAATAAATGCCTCTGACCAGCTGGGCGGAAAGACTTGTTCGAAGAATAAACCATTGTAAATATTCAAAAGACGTTGTAGTGCTGAATTAGGAAGATGTAAAAGCATACAATGGCGAACGTTGTCTGGTCCAGGGGAAGTGTCACGTGCGTGCAACAATTCTTTAAATAAGAATGGAGTGTTCAATTCACCAATTCAATTTTATTGATTTGGATATCGACAAAATTTCCAGATTGCTGTACTCTGTTGTAAATATTGAAAAAGTCAGGTGACATCACAGTTGTTTAGTGTAATTGTTGCCAGAAATCATATAAATGCGTATTGCATCCATCCACCATAAAGCAATCAAATTAACTTAAAAGACTATGAAGTCTAATAATCTGGAAAATGTGCTTTCTGCCTTCAGCCCCACACAGATATAATTATTCTGGGTACACAGTATAACAGGATCCTTGAATATAACACTATTTATTTAAATCTACTACTGCTTGCAATATCCTGAGATTGACTGTAACAGCACAGTGCAAGATATTCTATCTTTTTAGTCTTCAAATTCATATGGTAATAATACTACTAAAACAATACAGAAAGCTCCTGAAACTTTCAAAGAATAATAATAATGAATATATTGATACACTTAATGAAGTACACATTGTTAATAGTGCTGATTTAATTAATAGTAAGTGATTTTATAAAGAACTATATTTTAAGTTATTAATTTAACTTCAAAAGTATGAGAGGAGCAATCATTGACATTTGATGCCTCTTGTTATTTTAAATTTCCTAAACAATTTAAAAATATAATGCCACTTAAATCATTTTTCACTCAGTTGACTCAAGCCTTTTTAACAAAAAATGGACTGTAATCAACCTCTTGTCTCGTTCCTTATTATTACTTCAGCAGATTATGAATGGAACCCTCAGTCATAAAGACCAACTTGAATTCATTTTAAATGATAGATGTATTGATGTAGGTCTCTTCTGTGAAACGCATTTTACTCTATAACAAGTTTTTGTTGCACAAGTACATAATTTATTGCTTGGATTGTCTTATAATGTCATTAATTAAGATTTTGAGTAGTATTTAAAGTATTTTTATACATTGTTACAAATATTTTTGGTATTGAGGATTATTTTTCACCCATTTTATTGTGTATAAATTAACAACAAAACATGAAATAAGTAGTTACTTGGTTTTCAAGCATTTTATGCTGTATATTCCTTATTACTGGTATGCTTTGTCTAATTCCATAGCTAATTTTTAGCAAGCCAATACCTTAATCTTCTGCCAATTATGTTAGGTTTTTCACATACACTGTCATTCGTATAAAGCCGTTTTATGGTGATGAAACTGTTTATCAAAGTACTGTGAGTTGATTGGCAGTAAAATATTGTTCATGAGAAGCTAATCAATGAAATATTGAAGATGAACCTCGCAGTTTTTGGCAGTTCCTCCGACTGATAAGAAGTACCAAAAGGAGATGGATGAATTTATTCAAAATGATATTGCATCGCCACCCAGATAGGCAAACTGAAAGAAGAACATATTATTTTACAATGGGCTGCCATAAAATCTACTTGTGATGGTTGCCTACCAAATTCACAGAAAATAACAAGCAATGGCAAAAGGAATGTTGTGAACAGCTTTTGAAATGTTATTTGTGATGAGGGAGATTATTTCCTTTTCAATATCGTGATGGAAGTTGAAACTTAGAAAATTCATTAGGACCCAAAAGACCAGGAGAGCATGAAAAACCACTATCAAAAAATGATAAAAAAAATTGATTGTCAAAGAATTATATCACAATAAAAAACCTTCTAAAACAACTCTCTGCAAACAGAATTCTTGTGGCAGTGTTCTGGGATTTTAAACATAATACATTCATGACCTGGTAGCCAGGTTAATTTTAAATTCTGTGTGATACATAAGACATTAAAACACCTTAAGAGATGTGTGTGTTGTGTTCGACAATGCATGGAGGCAATAGTTGTGCAACACGATAATGCTCAGCTTCACACATTATGTGTAACTAACAAGTTCTTATGAAGTTGAACTTATTCCATACGCTTCATATTCAGAGGATTTGGCACTTGCAATTTTCACTTCTTTAATAGAATTAAAGAGGGATATTAAGGGTATTCACTTCACAAAAAATGACTAGCTGAAGGATGCAGTACGGTCATAGATCAAGAAAAGATCACCAGCATTCTTCCTTGATGGAATGAGTAAACTGATTTATCATTGGAAAAATGTGTAGCTGTAAATGGTGACTTCGTGAAAATTAAATGTAAGTTTTCGTAGCAAATAAAATGGACTGTTATGCCTTGTTTGTTTCATTCAACTATTTTTATTTGTGATCCATGAGTGATTGAATATTTTGTTTTAGCCATCCCTCATACATACAGAGTGGCGCATGAAATAATCCAACATTGGTTTTGTTAAAAAATATTTATTTCAATTGCAATACATAAAAGTAAAATACATGTTTACTATATACCTGGAGATTATGTTCTTTATCATCTGTTCAATATGACCACCATCACGTCTAGCAACTTCTTTCAACACAAACTCCTATGTTGTTAATAACTCAATGACACATATCCTCGGTTATCTCATTGCATGCCTCAATGACCAGCACTTGCAGTTCCGTCACTGTACAAGGACGTTTAGGGAAACTCTTTTCCTTTAGAAATCCCCAAAGATAATAATCACACGGATTCAAATCAGGACTCTTTGGGGACCAGTTCTGTCCACATGCAAAACAATTAGGAAATTGGTTTGAAATGACATTTAAAAGTTTCGTGCAGAAAGTCTAAAACAACATTAGCTGTGCATGATCTGGCTCCATCCTGCATGAACCACTAGGTTTCTAACTGAAACACTTTGCATAAAGCTGAGGAACAAAATTATTATTCAGCATGTTTAGATTGTTCATTGTCCGTTCAAAAAGGAATGGCCCTATTACCCCATAACTTGAGATAGTGGCCCATACAGTAATTACTGGATCATGATGCACCTTTTAATGAAGCATATGTGGATTTTTGGAAGCCCAAAAACAGAAATTTGTTTATTAACATCCTCTGAAGTAATACCTGACGGTGATTCCCGTAGACTAAACAGAATAAAAAAAAATCTAGCTCCTGTACATGGTGAACCATACCCATGCCGAGGACACCAAACACGAGTTAGAATCCTGTCAATGGAGGGTTACCATTATAAAATATGTTTAGTAGGCTTCATTTAGAAGACACGAATGTTACCAACCAAACGAATCTCGTAGCATATCATTTATATTTCACGATAAATGATGTGCTACGGTTATACGAACTGATGAAAACGGCCATCGATTGGTAAGGGAGATAACAATATACGATTTGTAGGAGGGTAACAACTTAGAATAATTTCTAAAGATATTATCGCGTATTCGCGGTTCGACAAGAATATTTAGAGACTAACCCTTGTAAAAATTTCTTATAAATATAATTTATTACTCTCAAACATAAAAAATAATAATAGTAATAAATATATAATATATGAAACGGTAATTCAAATTAAAGACATAATTAATTTATTAACGATTAAATTATAAATATTAAAATGTAGTTCCGATTTACTAAACACTTAATACAGCGCGTTTCATAATGTTCTTCAGAGTTTAGAAAATTCATTAACAAAATCTATTTCACTCATAAGAATAAAACAAGTACTGTGCAAAAGAGTACTTCAAATAGTTTTTTCCACGTATAGTAGGCAGTTAGTAAACCATTTGCTCGCTAGGCGTCGACAGTAGAGAAAATGGCTGCCACGGAAAGCGAGAAGTCGTTCTGTGTATTAGAATTTCACTTGTCAAAGTCAGTAATTTCTGTGCAACGTGCGTTTCGGTTAAAATTTCATAAGGAGCCAGCAAGTGAACATTCAATTCGTGCATGGTATAAACAATTCAGTGAAACTGGTTGCTTGTGCAAGCGAAAATCAACTGGTCGTCCATCAACCTCAGAAGTGTATATCGAACGTGTGCGTGCAAGATTCATTCGCAGTCCTTCAAAATCGACTGCGGCTGCAGGCAGAGAATTAGGAATTCCAAAAACAACAGTGTGGAGAGTTCTCCGTAAACGTTTATTATGCAAACCGTACCATCTTCAATTAATCCAGCGTCTTTCTGATGGAGATAAAACACGTAGGCTCGATTTTTGTTTACAGTTACAGGAAAAGATGTTGTTAGATGAAGGTTTTCTAAACAAGATAATTTTCAGCGATGAAACTATTTTCCATATTAGCGGCAAAGTAAACCGTCATAACGTGCGAGTTTGGAGAACTGAAATCCCACACGCTTATGTGGAACACATTCGAGATTCTCCGAAAGTAAACGTTTTTTGTGCGATCTCTCATGAAGCAGTGTATGGGCCGTTCTTTTTTTATGGAAACGACAGTAACCGGCATGATATACCTGGATATGTTACAATTATGGCTTATGCCTCAGCTACTCAACGACTTCATTTTCCAGCAATACGGTTGTCCTGCCCATTTTCATAAAGAGGTTCGACATTACACAACATTACCTCGGCGCTGGACGTGCGTCTGAAGAAGACCAACACATTATGCTGTGGCTACCAAGATCACCAGCCTCTCGCAATGTGATTTTTTTCTCTGGGGTTACGTAAAAGATAAGGTGTTTATCCCACCAATGCCGCACAATATCGCTTAGCTAAAGGATCGCATAATCAATGCAATCAACTCTATCGAAAATGACATGTTAGAACGAGTTTGGCAAGAGTTAGCTAGACTTTCATGTTGATGTGTACCGTGTCACCAGAGGAGCACATATTGAACGTTTATAGATTTTTACAGAAACTGTTTGAGTCCCTGCATCACTTCGTACAACTTTCATTTAGGTAAGTGAAATACTTTTTTTGTACTGAATTTTTGTAACTCCTAAGAACGTTATGAAACGCCCTGTAACTAATAGAAACTAAAATTAAATTAACAATAAAATCAAATCTGCAATTCACTTTCTGCAAGTATTATTCACTTACTGTTCACAAAACTGTTTACAAAAGAATACACTACAATTTATGAATGAACAAAATATTGTCGCTTTCACTCTTATTCACAGATAACTCAAGTACAGATTCTTTTTTTCAATCACTGTTTAAAATGGAATACTCATGACGGACTTTTCACTTGTTTATTACCAAACAATTACTGTTATCGCACACTGCACCAAACTCGAACTTGAAAAACTAACTTACTCCGCTGGTCCTAGGCAGAACAAATACTCGACCCGTCTTTTGGTTGTACAAACGCAATAATTTCTTTTTCTGCGCCTTCCATGCTTTTCTGCAAGTCCTTTTCTAGAAAGAATCCCTTTGACGTAACTTCTAAATTCTTCATTCTTATTTTCTCTCTTTCTTCTTTCTGGAAGCTTCTCCATCCGTTACAATATAGAGGTATAAAAGATCATAAATCTAATTTGTGAACAGAGATTAATAGGTCATACCTTCACTAGAAAAGACAAACGAGCTTTTCGTGTGGTGATTAGGGCCTGCACCACTCGATTTCAGTGAAGAAGGCCACAAGAACAACCGATTGTCCCAGGAAGAACAGGAACACTGCTGCAACCTGTGCTTTATGCCAGTCCAACAAACTATCGGGGTTACAGAGTATACAAAAAGATATTACAGAGAAAACAAAGGCAAATCGAAGCTTACTTCATGGGTCAATCCACTGGCCTTTAGGGCATCCGGCCTCATGCTTGATGATAAAAATCTGCTCACGTAAACACCCCACGCGTTTTAGCAATTTCCCCACATGGAGCACTTGGGAATGTCGGTATGAAGCCTGAGTCTCTCCGCCGAACATATGCTGTGGTAGCTGACCGTTGTGGTGAGAATAGTGTGAACAAATTAGAGAAGCTTGCTTCAAAAATAGATTTCCCTGTTCAACAGATAGGAAGTCTAATAAGCTTGCTACTCAGGTACTCTCAAAAATTTCTTACGTTTCCTTCGTATCGTTGCATGGAACATTAACGGCCCAATTTCTAGGCGGGAAGAACTGGAAAAAATGGCAATTACCATTGCCATTTTACTGATATCAGAGACGCATTTCACAGACTGCAATTACTTCGAGGTTTCTCAATGTACATGAAATATCACATGACTGGACAGCTCATGGGGGAACTGTTGTGCTGGTTAGGAGTTCTCTGCGACTTCACCAACTCCCTGGTTTCTACACTAACCAGATTCAAGCGACCACGGTGGAGGTTACAAGCCGGTTGGGATGTATAAGACTGTCCGCTGTGGACTGTTTTTCTCGTCACTTTATAACTAACAAGTTAGTCTCCGAATAGTTTGCAACATTAGATTCCAGGTTTATCGCTGGAGGATCAGGAACGCGAAAGATCCATTGTGTTATTCTCGGTTGACAATAAACCGGGGAAGGACGTTGAGGAGTTGTATTATAAATCTAAACCTGAACGTAGTCTCAGGGTTTCAACAAACATATAGGCCTACGGGCCTAACGAAGATTCTCGATTTACTTGATTTTTATATCACTTCTGGTATATCGTCTATAATCGTACACTTCAATAAAAAACAGTGATGACGTCGGATCACTCGCCCTTTTACTTACATTATGTGCGACGGTGTTGAGAAAAAAAAGGAAGCCTATCCTTCATACTAAAAGGACGGATTGGGACTCTTATCAAGACGGATCGAGGAGAAACTAACTGACCCACCCCCACTCAGAAACTGATTTGATAACTCGGACAATATTGAATACGAAACGTAATTTTCAACCTACATCACGCAGGAAGGTGCATGGCGATCTACATCTGAGGAAATATATTGGAACAAAGACAATAATTATCTGAGAGAAGTGATAGATCTAACTGGCTCAAAAAGATGTCTCAGATGTAAATGGCAAAGGTTTAGGAGACCGGAAGACAGAAAATTCCTTGACAAGGCTGAGGTTATTGATAACTGTCGGGAACGAAAAATTCAAGGATTGTATTGGAAATCTTTTTAACCTGAATAGGGATGCACTCCCTATTCACTCTATGGAAAGCCACAAAAGGGTGTCAATGACTTGCACTGAAACTACTTACATTACAAATAATGGATCATAGGTGAGAAATGACAAAGGGAAGTGATTTATTTACTTCACCTAGGTGAAATATTTCAACTACGTGATGGAGAAATTAAAGAAATTTTTGAGAGAAAATGCCAGTCAGCTTTCCAATTAAACCAATCTCGTGTTGCGGTTAATTAACCTGAGAAGGCGACTGAAGAAACCCCCCCAGGTTCTGATTTAGTGACACATAAAATGTTGGTTATGCTCCTCCTTAAAGGCATCACGTACATTAAAGACCTTTTTAAGGCTGTCCTGCAAAAATTCTTATTTCCCAGCAGAATGGAAATTATGTCAGCTGGTAATGACCTAGAAACCTGCACACAAGGTTTCTTCTTACAGACCAATTAGCCTCTTAACAGTCATATCTAAACTATTTGAAAAGCTAGCCATTACTTTGCAGGCTTAGGCATGAGCAAGAAATTTCAGACCACTAATTTGGGTTCAGGAATGGTTACTCACCATCAAACAATTATGTAGTCGTCAACATCGTCAGTAGGTGTCTAGAAGAAAGAAAATTTTGCTTGGTGGCCTTCTTAGATATCCAACATGCCTTTGATTATGAGTGGTTGCCTGTTCTATTCTATAAATTAAAATTAAAACTCCCTCAACTCTACTACCTTGTCTTACAAAATTATCTTGAGAGGGACATTTCTCCTAAATCAGATATAATGATGGGTTATTGAGATTCTTCGAAATCAGATCAGATATACCTCAGCTCAGTGCTGGGTCCTGTGCTGTATTCAATACTCATTGTAGACCTTCCAACCCTAACCCACCGGGTTGGTCTAGTGGTGAACGCGTCTTCCCAAATCAGCTGATTTGGAAGGCGAGAGTTCCAGCGTTCAAGTCCTAGTAAAGCCAGTTATTTTTACACGGATTTGAATAATAGGTCGTGGATACCAGTGTTCTTTGGTGGTTGGGTTTCAATTAACCACATATCTCAGGAATGGTCGAACTGAGAATGTACAAGACTACACTTCATTTACACTCATACATATCATCCTCATTCATCCTCTGAAGTATTATCTAAACGGTAGTTACCGGAGACTAAACAGGAAAAGAAAGAAAGAAAAGACCTTCCAACCCTAAAAAATTGCATTTTCACCTCATTTGCCAATGACATAGCTATCCTTGCTAATGATGAAGACCGTGGACTAGTCTTGAAAAGACTGCAATTAGCATTAAAACTTATCTGCGCATGGATAAAGAAGTGGCGAATAAAAATTAATCAGCATAAATTGAATCACATCTTATTCACTATAAGAAGAGGTGACTTTCCCACTTTGAACCTGGACAGTATTTTGTTCCCACAATTAGAGCATATGGTACCTTGCATTGCACCTAGATCAGCTTTTGACCTGGAAGTATCACATGAAGGAGAAAAGAAATCTGAACACGAAATACAGGGAACTGCATTGACTACTGAGGACAAAAACTCACTCCTACCATTATCTAATAAAATTTTGATGTACAAAGTTGTCTTACAATCAATCTGGATTTATAGTGTGGAGTTTGGGTAACAAATAAAAGTAATGTTGACATCATACAACGTTTCTAAAACAAGGTAACGATTACATTTGCAGAGGAGTCATGGTTCACACAGAACAATGATATTCACAAATAGTTTCTGTCTATTCCTGGGAATGTGAACAGTTCAGTATTAAATACCAATGGCATTCAGAAAATCATGTCAATTGCTTAGCAATCAACCTGCTTAATAACAACCAGGACATTTGAAGGTTGAAAAGTCTCCATGTGCCCCACATGCACTAGATGGCAGATTACAATTATTATTATTTTTACTTACTATTATTATTGTTGTTTTTGTTTACTTCTTTACTCTTTTGTTAATTGTTACATTATTCTTGTTACTATCTAGCTAGATTGCTATGTCTATTGTTTCACTAACAGCATTTGTTGAGCTTACTTATATATTTAAACTTTGCTTATTGATAACGTTAGTTATTTTTTTTATTTATACTTAAGTATTGATTCAGTTATTATGGGAGTTCATTAAGAACCCCTTATCAGTGATAATTATTATACAATTGTTTGGATCCAGTATAAAAGTCTGTTTGTAAATAAACTAGTTGTGGAACAAAAAAAACTATTAATTCCCATTCAAATGAGCATAATTTAAGAAGGGTCATTTTAGTTATCTTAATCACAAATTTTTAATTTAAATTCATAACTACTAGTCTGTATTACTGTTCTACCTCAAATATTTGAATATGAAAATGTTTATATTAGTATAACTAAATTTGAAAAAATTGGATAACTCAAAATGTTACAGTTGTGAATAAAATAACCAAAAAAATAAATAAACAAGTATTTTTAAAATTAAGAAAATATAAATATAAAAATTACAAACATTAAAACAATTAAAGATATATAATTAATATATATATATATTTTCTCTTTTTAAACTACACATTTTGGATATTTTAATAAAGTAGCTTTTTTATCTTAGCATGCAGAACTACCATTATTTATTGCTTCAGAGGATTAGATGAAGTGGCAACAATTGTGTAGAATGTGAAAATTCCATACCTGACCAGGATTTGAACTCAGGGCCTCTGGATGAAAGGCCAAGACACTACCATTTGCGCTATGGAGATCAACTATTAAAGTAGCTAACTGATCACAAGAGTAATACATGTGGTTAATGGATTTAAAGTTTGGATTAACAGTAATGGTAACTTTATGTATTGTTCTGTTGGTTCTTTTTGGAAATGCTTCATTTTTTATACTGAATTTGTTTTGGTTAAGTAGAAAAAAACTGCTAGGTTTAATTAAAAGAACAAGAATTAATAAACTTCTGTTTTTGGATAATTACGAAAGGTAAGGTTTGTCATATTTTAATTATATTTTTAGATACTGTGTTTAGAATCTTAGTAAGTTATGACCATATTTTGTTTCAATTCTATTTTTAAAATTTAGCCATTATTATGATAACACAGCCCAAAAAAAACAACACTAAAGTAATGATTTTCAACTTTCAATCATCTGATAGTTTTATTAATGAGATGTTAGTAAGAACTTATGTGATTAATAAACAATGACCTTTTTGATTAACTACTTCATCGTATCATATATAAAACATATATACAATTCAATAAATAAGCGATAGATTATTTTTTATTTTTCAGGGTAACACACCCTGTTTTTATGCTTGATGTACAATAACCTTATTAAATGGGTAATTTAATTATTAAATGGGTAATAAACACATAAAACTTTTAAACAAAACTTGGAGAGAATTTAATCCTGAACAAAATAGTGTAAGATAAATTTAAAAAATGAAGAAACATTAGAAAAATTCAATTTTTATTTAGAACCAGTACATTAGTATATTTGTCATATTTAACATAAACAAAAACCATGTGCATTTTTGGTGATGTGGAAAATCTGTAAAAACAAAATTTACTGTTAAAAAAAATGGAAATTACACATGGTTATTTAATTGTAAAATAGAATTAAATAAATAAAAATGCCTTAGATAATTTCTTTATTGATGACAGAAATACAATAAATTATTTGAAAAATTATTTCAAAATTGGCAATAAAATAACGGGTGATCAACAATCTGAAATACTGAATTAGTGTTTAAATCATTCTGTAAGGTACATTAAGTACATCAGGTACTGTGAACTGTGCTCTCATTAGCGATGGTCTCTGAATTTTAGTTTGTGATGGGTTTACCATTGAAGTAATGATGTACTTATTTACAACAGAGGAATATGCTGAAATGGTAATAATTTTGGGTGTGTGTAATGGTAATGCTACAGCTGCTGCAGTAGATTATGAAATACATTTTCTGCATTGCAGGATTCCAGATCCCAAAACAATTAGCACGACTTTTCGCAATCTTTGGGAGATAGGTTCACACTATCAAGTATTCCTACCAGCTACAAATGATCTGGCCAACAAAACACTGTTATTGATGAAATTATCTACATTAACTAATCTAGTGAAAAATATACTTCCAGTACGATGGCGCACTTCCCCATTTCCACTCATTTAAATGATTTCCCTGAGAAATGGATCAATGTACAGGAATGTGGAAGTCCACATTCACTTTTGAATCACTTTTTGTGTCTGGGGATGGATGAAAAATATTGTATAAAAAAAAAATACATTCTCGTGAGGAATAATTGTCCACATTATACATGCGACTGAGCAACATAAGGACAGTCCTGAAGAAATAAAAAGAGCAATAAAAGCAGTAAAGAAGCGTGCCAAAAATGTGTTAAAAATAGTGGGCTCATTTTTGAACATTTATTTAAACTGGTACATATAAATGCACTGGTCTAGTGTACTGTTTCTAAATAAACTTCAAATTTTTCTTTGTTTTATTCAACGTATGATACATCGTTTTGTTCAGAATTAAATTCTATACAAGTTTTAATAGTTTTGTGTAATTATTATTCGTTAACAAAGTTATTGTACATCAAACATAAAAAACAGGGTTTTTACCACAATTTCTCAAAAGCTACTGCAAATTAAGTTCTGGGACCTGGTTTATTAGATTTTTCAGGTCAGAAAAGGAATCACTGATTCTGCCTCTGAATGTCTTAAAAATTTCAGTATGACTTCATTTCACTGGGGTAGCTGAAATCTGAGGGACATCATTCACTAACTGTAACTCGCAAATGAAACATTTAATAGAACATATCCATTATTTTCACGAGTAGAATAGATTATGAAAGTCATGAGAGAACTTCCTGATACACAATATACATTTTTTTTTTTAATTCTTTTTATTTCAATATCCACAACTACACAGTATTCAGTTAGCTTATAGAGTAAAAAATAGACAAACATTGCATTTGTGTGAGAGAGCTCATCATGATTCTGTGAGTCACTTCCCCTGAATCAGTGCCGGTTAACAACACAATTTTATATATATATATAAAACACTATAATCATTACTCATTGTTACTATTTTTTTTTTGTTTTCAGTCATTTGACTGGTTTGATGCAGCTCTCCAAGATTCCCAATCTAGTGTTAGTCATTTCATTTCTGTATACCCCCTACATCCGTAACAATTTGTTTTACACATTCCAAACATTGTATGTATGCACAATTTTTTCCTTCTACCTGTCCCTCCAATATTAAGTGACTACTCTAGGATGCCTTAATATGTGGCCTATAAGTCTGTCTCTTCTTTTGGCTATATTTTTCCAAATGCTTCTTTCTTCATCTATTTGCCGCAACACCTCTTCATTTGTCACTATCCAGCCATCTGCTTTTTAAAATTCTCCTATTGCACCACATTTTAAAATCTTCTAATCTTTTCTTCTCAGGTATTCCGATCGTCCAAGTTTCACTTCCATATAAAGCTACGCTCCAAACATATACTTTCAAAAATCTTTTCCTGACGTTTAAATTAATTCTTGTTGTAAACAAATTATATTTCTGACTGAAGGCTCGTTTCGCCTGTACTATTCAGCATTTTATATTGCTCCTGCTTTGCTCAACTTTAGTAATTCTACTTCCCAAATAACAAAATTCTTCTACCTCCATAATCTTTTCTCTTGCTATTTTTACATTCAATGGTCCACCTTTGTTATTTCTACTACATTTCATTACTTTCGTTTTGTTCTTGTTTATTTTCATGTGGTAGTTCTTGGGTAGGACTTCATCCATGTCATTCATTTTTCTTTTTGACTCTTTTTTACTCTAAGCTAGAATTACTACATCATCAGCAAATCATAGCATCTTCATCTTTTCTTTATCTTTATCGGTATTCTTATCTTTATCTTTTGCACCGTTACTCTGGATTTAAATTGTTTTTTAACATAATTAACTGCTAGTTTTATGTAAAGTTTAAAAAGTACCAGGGATTCCTATCCCTGGTGCTTTCTTGTATCCCTGGTACATCCTTGTCAGACTCCCTTCTTATTACAGCTTCTTTCTTATGTTCTTCAATTATTACTGTTGCTATTTAGTTCTTGTAAATGTTAGCAATCATTCTTCTATCTCTGTATTTGAACCCTATTTTTTTTTAAATTCTGAACATTTTATTCCATTCTACGTTATTGAATGCCTTTTCTAGGTATATAAATGCCAATTATGCTGGTTGCTCTTCTTTAATCTTCCTTCTACTATTAATCTGAAACCTAAAATTGCTTCCCTTGTCCCTATACTTTTCTTGAATCCAAATTGGTCTTCTCCTAACACTTCTTCCACTCTCCTCTCAATTCTTCTGTATTCTTCACATTTATCTGCTCCTGCTTTCTTTGGTATCATGACTATAAAACTATTTTTGAACTCTGATGGAACTTCCCGTTTTCATAATTATTACACACCAGTTTGTATAATCTTCAATCACTTTCTCACCTACACTGCGCAGTAATTCTACAGGTATTCCATCTATTCCAGGGGCCTTTCTGCCATTCAAATCTTTTAATGCTCTCTTAAATTCAGATCTCAGTATTGTTTCTCCCATTTCATCCTCTATAACACCATTTTCTAATTCATTTCCTACGTATAACTCTTCAATATATTCCACCCACCTATTGACTTTACCTTTCGTATTATAAATCGGTGTACCATCTTTATTTAACACATTATTGGATTTTAATTTATGTACCCCAAAATTTTCCTTAACTTTCCTGTATGCTCCATCTATTTTACCAATGTTCATTTCTCTTTCCACTTCTGAACACTTTTCTTTAATCCACTCTTCTTTCCCTAGTTTGCACTTTCTGTTTATAGTATTTCTTAATTGTCGATAGTTCCTTTTACTTTCTTCATCACTAGCATTCTTATATTTTCTACGTTCATCCATCAGCTGCAATATATCATCTGAAACCCAAGGTTTTCTACCAGTTCTCTTTGTTCTGCCTAAGTTCGCTTCTGTTAATTTAAGAATTTTCTTTTTAACCTTCTCCCATTCTTCTTCTACATTTTCTACCTTATCTTTTTTACTCAGACCTCTTGCTATGTCCTCAAAAATCTTCTTTACCTCCTCTTCTTCAAGCTTCTCTAAATCCCACTGATTCATCTGACACCTTTTCTTCAGGTTTTTAAACCCCAATAATTTAGTGATAATGAAATTATCACTAAATTGTGGTCACTATGCAGTTGATTTCTAAATCTTTGCTTAACCATGATATAATCTATCTGATACCTTGCAGTATCACCTGGCTTTTTCCATATGTATATTCTTCTATTATGATTCTTAAAGTGGGTGTTGGCAATTACTAAGTTATACTTAGTGCAAAACTCTATAAGTCGGTCCCCTCTTTCATTTTATTTGTCCAGCCCATATTCACCCACTATATTTCCTTCCTTGCCTTTTCCAATCTCCAACTATTATTAAATTTTCATCCCCTTTTATGTGTTTAATTGCTTCAATTTCTTCGTACACACACTCTACCTCATCATCATCATCATGGGCACTTGTAGGCATATAGACGTTAACAATTGTTGTCGACTTAGATTTTGATTTTATTCTTATTACAATGATTCTATCGCTATGGGTTTTGAAATGCTCTACTCTCTTTCCTATCGTCTTGTTCATTATGAAACCTACTCTTGCCAGCCCATTATTTGAAGCTGAGTTAATTCAAAATTCACCTGACCAAAAGTCATTTTCCTCTTCCCATCGAACCTTGCTAATTCCTACTATATCTACAATGTCACTGTATATTCATATAATCAAACATTTATTATATGTTATGTCGTCTCAGTTCTATTAAAACCCTTGATCTTTTCATAGTAACACTCTTTTGTTTTCATGTTCAATTTTTGTTTTTCTGTTATTTATTCACTCTGTAATTTAAAGTTAATATAATACATTTTTTTTTTAAGTTTACTGGAACATCAATGTAGTGTATTCCTATAAATGTGTATGTATGACTTCAAGTTATACCATAAGTTGCACACCATGTCTGTTACAGAAATCAGGTGATAACAGTGCACAATTATTGATATCTCTTCAAAAAAAAGCCATTAAGTCATGGGGAAAATCATCAATTTAAATGCATACAAAAGCAAATTGCAGAGTAATCCAATCTCTAATCGTTAATAAAAGTGCTAATATAAATGGAAGTTGTGCTGCTTTAGTGTACATAGTGATTCGCAAGTATAAATTTACTAATGAATTCCGGTCTATTAAGAAATCAAAACCCCACAATTCAAATGAAGAAAAAGTTGACAATATAGATAAAAACCCAACTCGTAAAATGTACACAAATTTTATTTTCGAAACGAACTGCCCACAACAAACAGTGTTTCAGTGTGAAGATAACAATCCACCAGATTTCTGAACGTTTTGTAAATTGTTAAAATGTATGAATTTTGATTATGAAAAACAGGTCCTGGAAAGTGTTTTTATTGACAGGGATATTATACAGCCAAGACATTACCTTACTGAAATAAAGAAAATAAGGCAAGAAGGCTGTAGAATATATCATATGGATGAAACTTGGGTCAGCAAAGACCAACACAAAAAGTTTCGTTTGGAAAGATGTGAATTCATCAAAAGAAGCCTTTTAGTGTGGCTTATCAACCAGTAACAAGGCTCATTGGGCAAAGGTAGGCATCTTATATTTTGCATATCAGCAGTGATACTGGGTCTGTCAATAATGGTCTCTGGGTTTTTTAATCTAAATTTTCAGGAGACTATTATAACAAGATGAACGTCTTTTGACAAATGGTTTAGCGATGTGTTAACTCTTCTGGAAGATAATTACGTTACTGTTTTGGACAACGCCCCTTATCATTCATATAAAAAGGAAAAAATTTCAGCTGTGTCTTGGAAAATAATAATAATATCAAATGTGGCTTAGTTCAAAAGTAGTGATTTTTGAATGAGAATAAACTTAGGTTCAATTATTGTGAAGGGTTTCGTGTATTAAAGTAATTTTAATGTGTATGAAACTGATGAGTTAGCAAGATCCATTGGTAAAACTGTTTTGATTACCTCCCTATCATTATGAACTCAACCCAACTTAGTTAGTTTGGGGACAAATCAAGTTACATAATGCCAGAAAATACTACTTTTAAAATATCTGACGTTAAATATTTATGTGTAAAAGCCATCGATAAGAGTCGGCAGGAATGGAAAAATTGTATAAAACATGTAACAGATACGGTTGAACCTAATTATTGGGAACTGGATAATATAATAGAAAACAAAATTGAGCCTCTCATTGTATCTCTTCATACTGATAGCAATACGGATTTCTCATAATCAGATGATGAAAACTGGACTGAATTTATTATTTGTTTATCAAAGAAATTTAATATAAAATATTAGTAAACTTTTACTGTTAGTTGACAATTTCATAACTCTTACAATACTCAAGGAAACTACATAATAAACAATTTTAATGAATAAAAGGAAGCTCTTGTTCCAACATCATGGAAATGTGCTGAACAAGGTAAGAAATATTTATTGATCATATAACATGTCTTTAAATAGTGCATGGTTAGTGAATATTAACATCGCTTAATTTCTTTTTATATGCATTAGGGTTAACTTTTGAATTGACACCTGAACACTCGTACGTGCAGTCTGTTTACTTGAACTCAAATTACTTAGAATTACAATATCCTCACCAAATTTTGAGCATACTTAACATTGCATCATGTATGATATAATTTCCCACAGGACTATTAATATATCTTGATGGAAAAAATGGTGTCTATTAAGATATAACAGCTATGCTGCTGTTGCTACTATGTAGTTTCTCTTGTTTTTTGTACAATAACATCTCAACACCTTTTAATTTTTTGTTAACAGATGGAAGGTAACTTGACCAGCCCAATTTCACCAGCTGTGGGTGACATATGTTTTAGAGTAAGAAGCAATTTCTGTTAATGTAAACAAGTGTTAATATCTGATACAACTTCTGTTTGGAGCTGAAAGACAAATGAAGGGATAGGCACTGAAATAAAAAGGTTTCAAGGAAAAAAGGTTGTAATCAATAAAGCTATAATATATCACTAATACTACATAAAGTTAAGAGGAAGTGAATCAGTAGCAGAATAAAAATTGAGAAGAGAATGAGCCAATTGCAGAAGCAAGAATAGAGCAGGTAAGGTGGAACTTTATAAAAAAATGCTTAACACAGGCTACTGGTAAAGTTGTTTAACAACTTAAAGTGATTAACCAAATTCTCTTTACAAAAGACTTATAACATATTGTACTTTAGGCATCCTCAAGAAATGTTTTAGTGCTATTGATATTGCTAATTTCACGTGAAATTAATGCTAGTTATACTGAGATACTTCTATGAAACTATTCATGTCTATACCAAAATGAGACTATCAGCTTATTAGTCAAATCAATCCGTAACTTTATTTACAGTTGAAATTTGGTATGGAAAGACAAGATTGAAAGATACACTGTTGTTTCTCATGAAAAGTACTCTGTTAACCTTTTTCTAATCAAAATGATTAGGTTTTATTTTTCAAAACATCCTAAGGGTGAATATAATAATGATGTTATCAGTGTTTCGCAGATGGATGCAACCCAATTTAAACAAAGTATAACTTTTTAAATCTGACTGTTTTTTTCTGCATTACCTGATGAAGGGTATTTTAGATGGAATAGGGTCAACTGTAAACTGGTATGTGTGGAATGAAGTGCTGGAAAAAGTCTAGTTTGCATAGTTGTCATGTTTTTTTCAAACTCTCTGCTGGGGCTACAAAATTAACACATTTTTAACTACTGGTTGGGCTAACTAAGAGAATTTGTTCAGAAGAAATTAAAACAATAGATGAACCTAGACATTTTATGGAGAAATGTAGAATCAAAGGCACTTTAATAAAAAAATACCATTTTATTAGATTACCAAAAGGTAATCCTAATAAAATTTAGTTTTCCACAAGAAAACTAGTTTCACAAAACATGAATGTTTCATCTCCTAAAGATCTAGCAAGAGATGAAGAAAATGGAGATCTGTAAGTAGGTGCTGCATTAAATGTCAGTAAGAATAAATTAGAAGTAACATATACTAAACAATCTAAAAGGCCAACAGGTTGCTGTTATTAATTTTATGAAATTGGTAGGCACTAACAAATATATGCAGCCTCAAGATAATCCACAGAAAAACTTGGAAACAATAAAATATAATTCTACTTTAGTTGTAACTGAATTGTATTCTGAATTAATATCACATACAGCTTGAATCGTTCACTGCTTCCTGCTAAAGAATATCAGAGAATTGTTAATCTGTCAAAGTTATTTAATATTTTGAAAAATAATCACATTTTAAAATTATTTAAACATAATTTTTTAATTTATTTTTTTCCAGATTTCATACAACTTGTTCTTCAATAATACCGTTGTTATAAATGTTAAACTGTACTTTTAATTCTACATGTAAAAAGTAAGCCACAACAATATTCTGGCAAAACATCTGCTTATACTTCACAGTTCACTAGGATGAGAAATAAATAAAATAAAATGTTAACATTCTCCTGAACCGCAAATCTTACAGTTAAGAAAACACTATTGTCATTTAATGCAGTTTTGGGAATAATTAAGAATATGCATTCAGAGAAATATCCTGCAGTAAATATCTGTTAATTTTTAGATAAAAATTTTGGTTACAAGAGAAAGATCAGGAAGCACATTTTATTTACTGAATCCCTTGAGATACAATGTTTTAAAACTGTATTCTAATAAAAACAACATGCAGCATTTATTTAAAAATACTTTTATTTCAATATAAATTAAAATATTTGGAAACAACTGTCAAGTAATTCTTTGGATGTACCCTTAAATTTATAAAAAATATATGTAAATACAAAAAGTAATTACTATAATTTCATTTTGGACATTATCAAGAGCTTGTTACAAGCTGAAAATAACAGTTTGAAATTTTTATCAAATGGTCTCATGTGATTAGTCAAGAACAATTAAAAAAAATCACAGGATGTTAAATTCAGATAAAAAATATAATTAATATAATAATATAATTAATTAATATAATATAATTTGTAAATATAATTTACAAAGTAAGTAAAAAACTGACCACTTTTCTGCTCAAAATGCTTATAGGAACTGGCAATGTTTTAACTTCAAGATTTTCAGAAGTAAAAATTGATATAAAATTACTTCACTATTAAAATTTTAAAAAATAATAAAAGATCACCTTCAATTTTAATACTGAGCCAATCAATTTTATGTATACACTTTTTTTAATTATTGGTACAATGTATTAATTACACAAAAATATAACATCATCACAAAAAACTAAAAGTAAATTTATATACAAGATTCTTGAAAAATAATCAAAACAAATTGTAGAGTTGCTACATTTTTAGCAAAGTGAAGTGGAAAATGTCATTCGATGTTCTGTAAGATGGATTCATTATAAACGTGATTTGTGATTTTTTGACAAATTTTGAATCACTCATTCTTTATACAATTTGAGAAAAATATATACATGATTACTAAAAGCCTACAATGAAGTTGGAAGTTAAAAGAATTTATATAACATTAATGAAAATGTTTTTCTATTCTTTTGTTTCATCTAAATTTAAATTATGCTGGCGTGAACTTATATGAAAATATATATTATTTTTCAAATTATTATAATTTATGATTTTAAACTCGCAATAACAAATCCTACATAAAACATAATGAAAATCGTGATTATTTACTATAATATATGAGCGATGTTTAAATAAATTAGAAGGAAATTCTTTGAAAATTGTTTCTATCATTGCATTTATAGTTTTTGGTACTCTGTAACATGTAGTTTTAGTAACATTTTTTAATCGGATTTCCTTATTTCTAAGAGAAAATCTTTTACAAAGGTAAATAAAAATATTTCCCTTCTTATAACAATTTCTTATATGTGTCTCAGATTTAAAATGCATGCTGTTATCTTTCCGTTCAAATGATACTACACACACATCACAAAACATCTGACCATGATATTCACACTTTTTTTGCAAAAACTGCTTCATTAAATCACCATTTCCCTTAAAAACAAGACCAGACTGATTTATTTTTTCATATTCTTTTAACTTTTTATGAATTTTCCCATTCAGATGTTCAATAATATTAATTTTTGCCTTTTTTACTTCACTTGATAAGTAAATTTTGCAAAGGCAAATTTTACAAACTATCTGATTCAATTTACTTTTATAACTAATTAAATATGTTTTATCATCTTCAAATTCATCTAAAATTAAACTGAGTACATCTTTAGTTAAATAGTTTTCTTTCTTCAGTAATTTCTTATTTTTATCGACTAAAAATAGATTATTCTTTACTTTATCACAATCATTAAATCTAATTGAATTTTTTTTATGATAATTTGATATAATATGTTTAAATAGAATATTATTATTAAAAATTGGTGTTTCTTTATCTACTGTATAAAATGTTGAACAAGCCTTACATTTAATTTTACATACATTAATATCAATATTATTATACACCATAATAAAATCATTAATATTAAAATAATCGATACTATCTGGTATCTCGTTTAATAATTTTATCAGAAAATCATAATCACTACAATCACTATCAGATGCATCTATATAATTTAACTGGTAACACATACTCATTGTGTGTAAATCTGTATTACAATGCTCGACTAATATTTTACTAAAATTTACACAGTTAATATTTTTTTTAAGCAAACCCTCAGTCAAACAGTAATCATGACAAACAGAACAAAAAAAATCATCGTCTGAATTATATGAAATATATTGTTTAACTGGTTGTAAATTCCATGGAATAAAATATGAAAACAAATTACTTATGAATAACATATTTTTATCAGTTTCATCAACACAATCTGACTTTATATCTACTCTATTATTGGTATTTTTATGTTTGTTACTTATAATGTTTTTCATCTCATCTATATAAACATTACTTAATATTTTTAATTTATTTTGTAAATTAGCATCTTTTTTATCACGTTTGCTGTCACACATAAGAGAAGCATAACTGAGACTGACATTACGTAATTTTTTTATATGTTTATTACCATAAAAATGATCTAAGAGAAATTTATTATTGTGATTATGTAATCTAATAACACAGCTACATAAAGTACATTTATATAATGAAGTGCTTACATAAGTTATATAATTTCTATTAAATATAATTCTTTCATCAGTGTTTCTGAATATAAAATCAATATTTTTATCACGTCCCTTAAAATTTTTAGTATCTGATGACTGATTATCAGAAGTTGTAATAGTGAGATTTGAAGTACTATTTTTAACATAACTAGAATTCTGTCTACTAGTCACTGATATGAAATAATGTTTTGGTTGAATACATTTTAATTTCGTTAAATGTTTATTACTATATAAATGGTCTAACAAAACGTAATTATTATCGTCATCTAACTCAATATTGCAGTCACATAATGAACATTTACATTCAAATTTGCTTATACAAGTTAAATAATCTCTATTAAATAAAAGATTTTTATCCAATTTTTTTAATATGAAATCAGTTCTTTCATCCTTCTTCTTATTTTCTTTACTACCTACTAACTGATTATCATAAAAAGAAGGAACTGAAGTAATATTAACAATTTCATTAATACTAGAATTCTTAGATGTACTGTCACTGTTACTGTTAAAGCGATCATCAACAAGTTTGCTAGTAATATCACTCGTTTTAGTAAGCTCCTTACATGATTGTAATTGAATATGCTTTTTACTAATAACATGTGTTTTAATATTATATATATTAGAATTAACATCATCAGATAATTGTGGTAAAAAACTATTACAGAAATAACAATATACAGTATTATTATTCTGATTAATAACAATTCCATAATCTTTTAATTTATTGCAATCAAAATCTTTTTCCCATTCAAATGAATGAGAATTTGAAGGAATATTTACAATCTTAGTACTAAAAGTTTTAGATGTACTGTTACTGTTAAAAAGATCATCATCAAGTTTACTAGTAATGCTACTACTAGTTTCACAAATGTTAGATAATTTTAACTGAATATGTTTTTTACCTGTAATATGTGTTTTAATATTATATTTATTAGCATTAACATTACATGATAATTGGGGTAAAGATTTTCTACAGAAATAACAATATATACTATTATTATTCTTATTAATTAAAATTCCATGATCTTTTAATTTATCATGATCAAAACCTTTCTCCCAGTCAAATGAATCTATTTTTACATTATTTTCAGTTTTATCTGTTGTTAATTTATTATCAAGATATGAAGAACAATCATTATTGTATGACTGAAGTCTTTTCAAACGTTGATGTTTTTTACCATTAGCATGTACATTTAAATTATTAACAAAATCATTTGAATTTACACCTAATGTCAATTCACATTTACATATATTACAATAACTTCTTCCATGTGTGTTTTGATATAATGATACATCAATAATATTGCTAAAATCTCTATCAAATGGCATTGTGCAGTTGACCCAGTTTCTTCAAGCGATTTTTTTTTCAAGTAAATCTTATGATCAGCTAATACTATAAATAGAAAATCCAGTTTCCAAATTTATCTGAAACAAAAATAAAATATGAAAATGCAATAAAACTTATGTGTTATAATATTTCTAATAAATGTTTTTGAAAAAAACAAAAATTTAAGCAGCAACTAAAAAGCTAAGTATGTATACTGAGCATATTAATAGAAGACTAATACAAGTAAATAGGGTCTGTATTGGAATTTTAGTTGCGGTAAACAGAAGAGTTATGGAACTTTCAACTCAAGTCATTGCCAGTAATGAAACATGATTACAGAGTTGAAGTGTGCTGCTGGTGGTGAAGTGAATCACTTTAAGTGGCATCATTCTTGTTTTATGAAAAACTATAAGTATTTCTGTACACTGGATGATGATGGCCACTATTCAACTTTGAATACTTTCTTTTTTTTTTTTTTTTTTTGACTCTGCTCCCCTGGGCCGGTCCGACTGGTTGGTATTACGCCACCCAGGGGAGTGCCTGTTATACTCTAATGGGCCTCCCCACCTACCGGCTGTATGTCCGGCAAAGCAGGTCGGCCCACCGGTCAGGTCTTTTGAGTCTCATTTGCCCTTCTGTATCGCTATGCCATACCTTGGAAAGTCGTGACGCATCGATGGGTCTTTTACACTTGTATAGACCTATTCTCCCTCGGAGTCCCCAGTGGATCCTTGGAACTGACACACCTAAGCATGCCAGCCCTCACCACTGGGGCTATCCACCCTACCCTAATTCTACCCTATTCACTCAGAAGCCCAGTTTCCTCTCGTCTTCGTTTTCTACTGTTAAGATATTCCTGATAGTTCCTTCAATTCTTTTCAAATTGTCCTCAATATGTAGCATGTTACTCGTAATCTCCTCAGGTCTCATCGTTGATAAATTTGTGTCTCGTCTATTTTGTATCCATCTGATGCATTCCTTGAAGGTGTGGTCTGCATCGTCCTCAGTGCCGCAGTACATACAGGCCGGCGTTTGTCTTCTCCCAACTCTGTGAAGGTAATAATTAAAATTACCGTGGCCCGTAAAGTACTGCGACAAAAAGAAGTCCACCTCCCCGTGTTTCCAATTGATCCAACTCTCAAGGTCAGGGATTAGCTGTTTTGTTCTGCTAGCAGGTCCTACCTCTCTTTACCTTTCTTTCCACCTAGTTATCAGCCTATGCTTAGCCTCCTGAGTTTCCAGTCCTTGCGATATCTCTACCCTGTAATGGGCCATTAAGTCGATTGGAGGTACTGCTGCCAAAACGCAAAGTGCCTCATAGGAGACTGTTCTGTAAGCGGAAACCACTCCCAGCAGTCTATTTTTGTTTTTCTTGATTCATAATGAAGTATTCCTGTGAATTGGCTTGGTTTCCTATAATTGTCATACCAAATGGAACAATTACTGCACCAAGTTTATTGTGAAATGTTCCAAAAATTGCAAAATGCTATTAAAGAGGCCAATAAAGATTTGTTGAATGATAATGCTCATCCATATTCTGTAGCTGTTACATCATAGTCTGGGAAAACTCAAGATGGGATGTTTTCAGTTAACCATCACTCAGATCAAACTTATTTTTTCAAATTACTTGTCCCAGTTAAATATGTTAAAGAATTTTTTCGATAATAGACTTGTAAGTGATGATGACAAACCTAAAGAATGGTTAAGTAAATAGGTGGCAAAAACTCTGATTGTAATTAGAAGCTTATAGTCACAACAACAAAAGCCTCAGTATTAGCAGAAAAAATCTCTTTTAACAAAATATAGAGCCTATTGCTTCCCCACCTTTAAGACTTGTTTAAAAATGAAACAGGCTTAAGATTACATACATTATTACTTAGCCAAATATTCAAAAAGTAATTTATCTCCAAAGTAATGATAAAAAAAAATACAAAATACATTAAGTTTTATTGTTGGTATGGCTTAATGTATCACTACTGTTGGGGAAAAATTAAAAGTAAATTTTTCTAATCTCTTGAAAACTATTTCGGCGAAAAAATATAATAATTTCATAAAATTCCACTAATTTTAGATGTGTAATGTTCAATTCCATCATATAAAGATGGAAGTTTTTTCACTCCCTTTAATAAGAGATCTCTGAAACCAAAGCAAAATTATTGTTCTATCTTGTAAATTATTCCAGCTATATCTACAATCTTATAAAAATCCAGATACCCTTAAAAATCAAACTGTTAACTAGTCTGAAGTGCAATAAAAGAATGATAGATCATTTTTTAGGAGACGACCATACAAATAAAAAACTGTTTGACTACAATTAACAATAAATATTTGTCACTTTTCTTGAAATATAATTTTTAGCCAGCACCTACTGCATTCATTTATTATTTTTAAATTTTATGAAAGTTATTTTTAGATGTAGCTTTTTCTTTTGAAGTCAAAATTAATGAACAAAATGTAATTACTTAAAACATTTGAAAATAAATTCATATATTATCTAAAAGTGCACTAAGTAATGTATATGATACACAACATGCCTTTTTACTGTATTTGTTTGTTGTTGGTAATGTGGGAAAAATCTGCCCTGACAGTGTGTGAAGAATATTTCTGTAAGTTACAAAAGGGATCGGATAAATGATTTTCAAATTCAATACATTGAATTTAGTGTATATCCGATCGCTTTATATTCACGTTACTGTACTAAAAGAGTTGGATCACGTAACCTAACTGTACTAGTATTATCCACAAGTGTACTGTATTTGTGTATATTTGTATCTGTGAAAGTTGTTAAAAATTATGATTAATTAAAATAACATAAAATAGTAATACAAGCACAGTGCATAAAGTAAAAAAAGTACCAACCATAAGCAATATTAATCAGTACGTACTGCGAAGTTCTTAGTCTAGATTAACATTGAATTAATCTTCATATATAATAAATGGACACAGTTGTACGATATTATAGAAATTATTGTTGTAATTAAAAACAAATTACGACTACAAATGTGGTCAACTGCAAAGACCTAACAGATAAATCGAGACTGCGTGGCAAGCAACCCTACGAATGTGACACAGCTGCTTTATTAGAAGCGGTTATAAAGTCGATATATCCTTTGTAATGAACCGAGTCGCTACATCATTCACACAGAGCAGTGAACATCACTAGGTTATTTTTTAGCAGCTGACGAGTGTAGAAAATGAATGCCATTGCATTTTCCAATAACTAGGGTGCCAAGAGGTGCATCCCTGCTACGCCGTTAGGCATTAGCACCGAAAGGACTGAAGGGGAATTTGTCTTACAACGAAACACATATGCGGCTAGTCTCCCAAGGTCCGTCCGAGTAAAATTTTCAATCTGCTTTAAAGGATCAGAACGCAATACACAACTCTGTTCACTAAAAAAGTATGACTGCCAAATTAACGGGATTACCGTTTACCCACTAGATAAGAAAAATGACACAGCAGCAAGGGATTCTGTCTACATTATGCGATTAGTAAGGGGTACATAAATCTGCCACTATCCTTGTGTTACGTTCCTTTCCAAGATGACTACCACAAAACCAATAGAATTTTTGTTATTTTGGTTTTTTACTCTATATTATTCTTTCCATATCTAATATATATATATATATATATATATATATATATATATATATATTAGATATATATATATATATTAGATATATATATATATATCTAATATATATATATATATATTATTTTTATTTTTATATATTATTATTATTTTTTTCTAATATATATATATATATCTAATATATATATATATATATATATATATATATATTTATATATATATATATATATATATATAATATTTTTTTTGGTAACTGAGGGATGAAGTTGGCGCGTACGGGTTCAGACCTTAATATCCCCTGAGTGGTTCTAAACACCCTACGACTTTAATACCTAGAACGTCACAAATCGTGATCTCCTATCTATATCAACTACCACTCAACATACAGCAGACTCTTTCCAGGGTCAGTACAAGAATATTGGTTGTGTTCTAAATATGTAGTACTTTAACGCTAAGGACCTAAGTAAGTCAAAGTATGAGTATTTAAGCAAAATCTTCCTCGAAAACAGCGTCGATATTCTTGCACTACAAGAAACTTATATTAAAAATCCAGAAAACTGTGCAAGAGATAATATCCCGAGTATAGACTTGTTTAGGCTATTGGTCATAGAATATATGGTGTGGCGACGTAAGTGGAAAAGGATATCTCTATGAGATAACAGATACTAGCCACAAAGCTTCTGATGACAATTTATTTATATTGGCAGTAAAAGTGTCTGAAACGAATATATTTAATATTAATAAGCCTCCTAACATTCATAATCCCAACACTGTGGTTTTGGATAACCAACCTTTTTTGTTAGGGGCTTCAATAGTCATTATAGTTTCTGGGGATAATCGTCCGATGATGATAGTGTCACAAGCGACCAGCTGGGCCGAGAATAACTTCTTAATATTTGATGCAAAGGATGCACTTTCTACTCGGCTCGGTGGCGTCGTGGTTACTCATTAGATTTGCGCTTTTTTTCCTGTGATAGATGTTTAAAATCCTTGACGTGGTAGGAGGTTTTTGAGCCTTTCCCAAACCAGCAGAGGTCTGTCATGATTACCACTGGATTCCAGATCTTCCAAAGTTATTGGAAGAGCCTTTACCACATGGCCTGAACATGACATCAGATATATTCCTCCTATAATAAAAACTTATGATTGATTCACCAGTCTCATATTATATTCTGCAAAAGGCTACATTCCGTAAGGTTATAGAAGGAATTATATTCCAGATTGGAGTCAAGAATGTGAGGATCTTTATCAGGAGTTTAATGAGTCCTGAAACTCCGACACAGATGACAGACTGCTCAGCTTTCTCAACACAGCAAGAGAAAAGCGGGTAGTCACTGTGAAAACCTGGATTTTACCCGTAGCAGTCAAAAAGCTTCGTCATTTCTTAGAAGAATTTCCATTGGTAAGCCTTCAACTCAATGAGCAGTGTCGCATCCTGAACCTTAAGCCACAGCTAAGCGAATTGTGGTTTTGTCAAAGTTCCCATGATGCACCAAAGTGCATTAAACGTACCAGTTTATAATAAATGTTCAAAAATGAGCCCGCCTTTTTCAACACATTTCTTGGTACGCTTCTTTACTGCTTTTATTGCTCTTTTTATTTCTTCAGGGTTGTCCTTAAGTTGCTCAACCGCATCCATAATGCAGACAATTAATTTTTCACGAGAATGCATTTTTGTTTTGTATACAATATTTCTCAATGCTAGTGTACTGTACTGTTTCTAAACAAAATTTGAATTTATCTAACTTTTTGTTTTATTCAACTTATCTTGCACTTTTTTGTTCACTTACCTATACAATTGTTGTTGAAAAGTTTTATGTGTTTATTACCCGTTTAACAAAGTACGTAAAAAAAAAATAGGGTATTTTACCCTAATTTATTGGTTTTCACCCCAAATTTCTTATAAACTATTGCAGATACGGTTCTCCGACCTATTTTATTAAATTTTTCGAGTAAAAAAACATATATGATCACTAATTCTATCTCTTAATTAACGTCTTAAAAATTTCAGTACGACTTCATTTCACCGGGGTAGCTGAAATCCGAGCGAAATCTTTCACTAGCCGTAACTCGCAAACGAAGCATTTCAGGATATATGTTTATATGTACTTTTTCCATTATTTTCACGAGTAGAGTAGGTTATGAAAGTCCTGGGAGAACGTCGTGATACATTCTGTACATTTAACTATATTGTAACGTTTTATTATTTTTTTAAAAATGAAATTAAATTATACTAGTTCAAATAATTAGAAGGAAAAATTAGTTAAATGGTGAAGTTGAAAAACGTACAGCTTTTATAATCATAATTAATTCGTAAAAAGTTGGAGTGCCACGTACATTTATAAACCTTTCCAATTCTTCTTGTATTGGAAAATAAATTATAGAAGTGACTTTTCCGGTCTACCTTCACAATTGGTGTACACCCATTCGTTTTGTTCTTTCCAACGAATATAATCAAAAATTAGCTTAATTAATTAATTTTTTCCAATTCTAATTATTTTAACTAGTGTAATTTCATTAATTAAATTAACAGAAAAATAACACGTTATAATATATTAAAAAATATATAGATATATTTATCGTGATCACACGATATATATATAATATCTGGCTGATTTATCAATATCAGCCAGCTATTATTAGCGTAAGTATTTTCGCTTCTGTAAGGTCACCGTTTTTTCCTAAACTTCAACATCCTCATTTCCTTTCACGAGCCGTCTATCATTGTAACGTGACGTGTTAAAACGTAAAATATAAACGAAAAGTTTTATTGCTTATGAGAAAAAGATCCGATAAACGCTTCGATCAAAACAGCTACGTGATTACTACCTTTAATCGATTTAGAGCAATCGCTAGTTTGTAATCGATAAGTCGTAATAACTATGTCATCGTTTATAAATGAAAATTGATTTTTCAGTTCTCCGCGATGTTTAAGCGTATTTGCATTTCTTATGACTTACGATCTGCCCATGACGGTTGGCGATGATATTAATTAAAATTTGTAACTATTATAACGACAAAACGAACTAAATTTTATGTTAAAACGTAGTCCTTGTAACCATACTCGGTAATGTCTTTCAAGGTAATTTATATGTTAATCAATTTTTTTTTCTATGTATGGGACTAACCTTTTACTTTTTATGCTTGTTTTGCTATTATTTCGTGTAATTATTTTCTTCTATTAGTAATATCGAACTTTTTATTTATTAGTTTTATATCTGTATCCCCTATTTTGACTGAAGATTTCTTGGTAAAGAACCGTATAATTTACAGTATGAAATTCAGTAGATGGAGTTTTTTACCGAAAACTATTGGACTCTTAGGTTACTGTTAATTACAATACTAGTCGAAGTATCGATGCGTTTCGCTAAACGCATAGTGTTGAAGTTTTGAGTTTGAAAGATGGTAACATATGATTCATAACCTCGAATGTTTCTTGCTGCAACTTTATTTCATTTTCATTGTTATGTACTTTTATCATTTTGTTGTGAAGAGATATACTTCAAGTAAGTTTAATTTCAAAAATTTAACTTTCTTTCACTGAAGTGTGAAGGATTACTTATTCACTTGCCTCCTTTTTTAAACTTAGTAATACAATCTACCAAAAAGAGTAATCTGTATATTTATTGAGATTACAAACATATATACATTGTATTTATTTCTTTATTTCAAAATAACAATGCCTAATTAGTCACTTTATATCAGATGAAATTTCAAGCATGTGAAAAGTGGTGGCTAATTGGTATTTGAATCCGGAATTTATAAATAGAATAACAATGAAATGATAAAACGCTTAATTGTGGAGTTTCAATTTAATGAGTTGTACTGACAAACTTTAGTTATGATGTTTTCTTTTCCTTAAAAAATAATTTAATTATGCATCCAAAAACAAATATTTTCATTTCATTATTTTATTTATTAATTGTAATTAAAATGTTGTGTAACTTGAAATTTTAGGTTGCCTTGTTATCCTCCCCCCATTAATTTTTTGTATATTTCAGACAGGAAATTACACTAGGATTTCAGAAAAAAATATTTAAAAATTCTTAATTTTATTTTTTTTTACAGAGTTGGTTAACAGGGATTTACAGTATAGAGAATTAATGAGAACTGTGGATTATACATCTGAAAAGTAATAGGAGTGAAGAAACTATTTTTAGGTTTACATAAAAGAGATTCATGTCCATTTTCTCATCAATATATGTATATATGTTCCAAGGCTTATTCTTCAAAATGATTAATTTCAGTGATTCTTTTTTATTTTGTGGAGTAAGTTCCTCTGATGGTCCCATTATGTTATTCTGTTCAATTAAATGTTATATTAAAAAAAATTATTTATGGTAATTTAAAGATTTTTTGTTGTTATTGCTTATTGTTATATGTAGTAATATTATTGTCTGATGTTCAATGTTTATTCACTGTACTTTGATACAAAAAAATAAAGAAAATTAATTGCAAAGCTTAGATTAAAAAATAATAAATATTCCTGAATTCCAAAAAACGTAGCTCGTGCCCTGTTAGAGACTCAGTTTATTTCTTTCTATTCTGTTTTTTAATTTTTCTACAGGTTCTCATAGTATGTATCTCTTGAAAACAGATTTTTTTTTCATTTTTAGAGAATTTTTTTGTCAGTTCATGTAGTAAATAAAAATAATATATTTATGTATATTTCATCATATTTGCATTTCCACTACTGCTTCAAACTATATTTGGATTTTTTAAAGATAATTACTTATTTTTGTTATTTTGCCCTAAAAATATAATTTTAAGTATTATGCATTTAAATTTTTATATATATTCGATTTGTTTTATTGCAGGGTTGGAATTGGATGGAGACTTGATAACACGTAATGGGTTTTTAATTACTATTTGAAGATGGATTACAGACGACTTAAAAAGGCTGTTAAAAATAACAACATAAATCAAGTGCGCAGATTATTAAACTATGGTTGTAGAGTAACAAAGTTAAAAAATATTGATTGGTTATGTTTTAATGTAATTGATGAAGTAAGTAGTATTGAGATATTGAGGTTGATTTTAGAAAATCTAGAGAGTGGCTGCATAAATAATTATGGAATTCAGTATAAATTTACTTTAATTACACGAGCTATTTTCCAGTGTAAATCCATTGAAATAGTGAAAGAAATTTTATCAAATGGAGGTGATATTAATTGTGTTGATGGATTTGATATGACACCGTTTATTCAAGTGGTACGTCATAATGGTTCCAATGTAGATTATGCTGAACAGCTTATACTAATGGGAGCTGATATTAATAAATTTACTCCAAAATATCACTTCACTCCAATGCATTTTTGTAAGAAAGTAGAAATGTTTAATTTATTAGTAAAATATAATGCTGAAATAAATACAAGAAATGTATTTGGTAGAACACCATTAATGAGTGCATTACAGTGTGATACAGATATTGAATTAATTTATGGACTTATAAATAAAGGTGCTGATATACATGAAACAGATGTAAATGGAAATGGAACACTACATTATTCTAATAGTGCTGAATTTGTTGGTGTCTTGATTCATCACGGTGTCTCTGTTAATTGTATAAATAATAAGGGTCAGACACCGTTACTATTAGCTGTCATCAGTTACAAAGACAGTGAGTTCATTGAAATACTTTTAAAAAATGGTGCTGATCCAAATCGCTTAGACTTTGAATTAAATAGTCCTCTGTTTGCTGCTCGTAGTCCTGAAATTATTAACTTGCTTATTCAGAATGGCGGAAAAGTTTTAATTAAAAGTGAAATTAATTCAGTACCATTAAATAAAATTATTGAAGTGATGAATACTTCTCTTCCTGAAAATCTTAGTCATATTATAAAACTTACTCTACTTATTGATCAGTGTGAAGTGTATGAAAATTTACCTGATTCCAATTTTTATACAGACTTTGCTGAAAAGTGTAAAAATGAATTAATTGAAATGAAAACAGTAAAGATTATAGATGAAATTAATTTACATAATTTATGTATTTTTACAATAACAAAGTTTCGTCTGTGTTTTGATAGATTAGCCAGTGAATGTTTAAAAAATCTTAGTAACATTGAAAATCTCATTAAACTGCGATTTCCCATATATTCTGATGTAATACTTTTGAAATTTGAGGAAATTAAAGTTGAAAAACATAAGCGAGATTTAATTAAAAAGTTAGATGGGGTAATTATTGTAAGTAATTCTGATTTTTATCTTGATAACAAAGAATGTAACACTTGTGGTATTAATGATCTAAATATGTCTACAGAATTGTGCGAAATATCAGAAGGTATTGAACTTCATTATGATTGCCTTTATGTAGTAGCTAGTTATTTAAATTATAAACAAATCTCTGATCTTTTTATTGCTTCGTTATAATGTCAACACATAGTAGAGTACGAGATGTATTTTAGTATTAAGTACCAGTTGAAATAAAGAAATGAGAATTTTATTTATATATTATTTTTAATTATGGTCATAAAAAAAGTTTATTTCATATTGATTTTTTTAACATAGTCCCAAAGGTAGTTTAAACATACCACATCATGTCTCTAGTCTCAAAATATCCTCTGTTTTGCACAGTATCCTGAATGTTTGGATTCAGCAGGCATAAAGTCAGAGCTTTGTGAGATTGGTCAAGAATCTTTTATCCATCCTCTCAGTTCAATTTGTGTTGCAAAACTTGAAATCGTTTATTAGAGTTTTAGTGAATGGCTTCCACTATCTGTACAAAGTTTTGCTTTAGTGATTAGTATGAATTATTTCACTTTTCTAAATGAAATCTCTGTTTTTAAGAACACAAACAACTTTTATTTAGAACACTACTACAACCTTATGAACAAATGTTGACTTCAGTTTTTTTTTCTACCAGATGCCCCAAATGTCCCTGAATCAGTGAGGCTTACTTGCTTTCTTAAGGATTTTCTTTATGCTTTTTTCACAGCTACTAGAGATAGAGTTCCTTAATTGATCTACGGGCAGCCCTACCAGATACTAAGGACTCAATGGTTCTTTCAAGTTTCGCATCCTCAGCATTTAGTTGAGAATTTAGTCGGGCAGACCTGCTTGCACAAATTTAAAAAGTAATGATTACCTACCAGGAAAATTTACTACCTTGTCCATGATTATGTAAAAATATATTACATAAATTTTTCTTTTATTTTAAATATTTTAATTTTTTATAAATTATTCTTACCATTAGTGATGTTTTGCACCATCTTTGTTTATCTTTTTCTGTTTATTAATTTCCAATTTAATTCTTTGCTATGTTCCCATTTTATTTTAATTTAATGCAACTTAAAATTATTGTACAATTTGTTTTACTGACCTATATTACTGGCATTATTTATTTTTTTGTTTTTTCAAGGTGATTATTATTGATTGTTTGGCTGTAAAAAAAAGAACTATTTTGTACTCAAGTCTAATTACTACTTACACCTCACACTGGGTTGTTTTCAAAGATTTTTGAGAAATTGACTGATATAGTAACCCCAACACACAGCAATGAAAAATTCATACCACCTACAGTTGAAAGATCTAATTCTTACAATGAAATAAGACGGAAATCGTCATTTTTTGTTTGTGTTCATGTAACAATATGCATTTCTTACTTCTGAAATTGCCCTCAGTTTTAGTAATGGATTTTTCAAATTTTAATTACTGTGGAAGTTTAAATGAAATTCAGTAAGACCATTAAACTGTAAAACATTTTTTTACTTATACTATGTACAACTTAATAGTTACTGCATTTTATAGCATAGTCTGAGGAATTTTAATGTAATTTGTAAGTATAATAATAATAATTTTATTATTCACTTTTTGGCAAGTTTAGGTTCATTACACCTTCTCATGAAACTTGTTGATTGCACTCAGTCAGGTGCCCAATGAGAAGAATAAAACTAATATAAACAACAGATGTAATAATTTGCTTAAGTAAATATTTTTTTTATTGCATGAAAACCAATTTAGTACAAAAACTGTTTAAATTTATGAACATACATAATTGAGGTTTTTCTTCTACTGATGGAAATATATTTTATAGTATTTTTAAATTTTGTTGAAGCTAAAGTTAATCCTTTATTTCAGTCTGTCAACTTTTTTATAATACAAGGTTGGATTATCAGTTTTAATATTATTGCTGGCTGAAGTTATTTTAACTTATTTTGACTATTAACTGTGCATAAATTAAAATATTTTGTAGAGGGCTAATTTTTTTTGTTATTTACGTGAAGTACAATTTTTTTAATATTTACTTTCAGGATACATAAATGAAAGATTATAATTTTTTTTGTTGAAGTTTCGTTGCAGCTTTTATATTACTTTTGAAATTGTAGTAAAACTTTTTAATGGTAAAGTAAAATCCAATTTAAAAAAACAATGTTCTCACACTTTTTTCTACTCTACTTGCTGAAGATGCATTTTATTAAAAAAATCCAAGAAATAAAAATAAAAACTTAAAATAGTATTTTAAGTGGTGCTATAATAGGCATTTTCATATTGGAAGAACAATTTCAAATATAAACTTCTTGAAACTGGAATTATATAACCTGTTGGTCTTTGGAAAATAATATTCTACTATTGCTAAAGTATCAATACGTATGCAAGTGTTTTTAAAATTAAAGTGACAAATTTTGAATTAAAAAAAGTCATGTAAAAGCCTTATGTAGCTCAATAAATTTCATATTTTTCTAAAATCTTAATTTTCATTTATATTTTTGATGTACATTAAGTTTTTTAATTAAAAGAAATATAATATATATATATATATATATATATATTTTGGTAACATATTTTCTGTAAATAATAATTAATAAATATAATAATATTTATATTATAAATTAATATTATATTAATTTATATTTATAAATTAATATTTATTGCTGTAAAGCAAAGCAATAAGGTTTACTGTCTTTTTTAGCAGTTATATATTTCATCTAGCAAGAATTTGAGTGAATATCTATCAATTTCTTAGCAAGCAACTAGCAAGAATCTCATAGCATCAAATAAATTGTATTCAAGTTTAAGTAAGAAACCATTTGAAAGTTTAATTAATGAAAAAGCTACTAAGATCTTCAATTTTTATTCTATCTTATATGATATATAAGGTAGAATCTTGCCTTACATGATATATATGATAGAATATTGCTATATTCCTATTGTATGGAATTAATGTAGTAAGAAAATATGTGCCACTTGGGAGGCCATGAGATCCCATTTGGGATCAGTTATATTAATTTCGTAATTAGTAAAAATAATTATGTAAAATATTGAATTAGTATTTGTAGGAAAAATGTCAACATATTTTAAAAATTCAGTTCCAATGATTTAAATGTTTAAAAACTGTATTGAATATATTTCAATTCATTTGTATGTGAATAAACAAAAATTTAGCCGATTTAAACAAATTATAAATGACTACACACAAATAACTTTTTTGAAATATTGTTATCACACTGATATCAATATTTTTGTGTAACTTTTTTATTACTCAAAATTTTATAAGTTTTGAATTCAGCCCCCAAAATTTGTTAAAATCACCATGTACAATTCTAGATATACATATTTTTTTTATGTTTTGCTGCATTTTAAAAATTCTATTAGACATTTACGGTACTTACTTTTTATTCAATCCAGATTTGAAACTACAGTTGATAGTCACTTGATTATCTTCCAAAATCATTTTCCACTTTCAATATTACATTTGAGAATTGGTAACCATTTTTTTTGTCACAGCTTCCATGAATTTAAAAATACTCCCTGTACAGCACCTACAACTCAAAATCACTTGGCAAAAAGATTAGTAATGTACATAATATGAATTTTTTTTTTTGGCGTAATTTTTTTTTTTTGGCGTAGGAGGAAATAGCTCTTACAGCCACCGTCTGTGCCCACAACAGACGGTAGTGTTGGGCTCTCACCGACTAAACAACCTCCCCCTTTATCACATAGGAACTGGACCTAACCACAAGGCATGAACATGGTTCCCATGCGACACAAAAACATTGAAAAAATCATATCCTATCAGTGGGGGAAACCTACTGGGACCCTATTAGGGATTGGGATCACGGACACAACTTAACTAAGTAATAATAAGATAATATCTACGTTGAACCTGAAAAGAATACACAGAATATACAAAACTTTATATCTACTTTGATAAAACTTAATCTATTCTGCTTATGTAACTAAATTTTAATGTAAAATTTATGTTGAACCTGAAACAGAAACATACAGAAAAGTACACATAAAAAAATCCTTACAGGAAAGTTCCTGTTAGTGGGCCCTACTGGGACTTGGGACCTACCACGATTTTATCTGAATATTATACTATCAACTTAAAAACTACACAACTTATTTTTAACATGCAAATTTACAATATTTTAATATTGTAAATTATTGTTTACAATAATAACAAAAGTAAGTACCTTTAGTAGAAAATTATTCTACAGTAAAAGGGAGTACCACAATGTAAGGAGGGCCACTTAAGGGAGCGCTCTCCCTTAGAATATTAAATGAACCGTTGAGTTACCTGAAACAAAATAAAATAAGACAAATTTAATTAGTGGTTGTGAAATTAGTTTTGTTTTAATTATTAAATTCATTTCATTTACGATAGCATTGACCCTTTTCTAACAAAAATATTTATTAGGAATGATTAGGTGGTCCATTTTTACTTCTTAAATATTTAGCCTGAGATCGAACTATTTATATAGACATTTTTTACAGAAATAGAATCGCTAGCTAGGCAGGTACATAAGAAAAGCTCTACCCTCCTTCAGACTAGGTAGATACCATGAACACTGAATTTTTTACATCCCCCACATCATTAGATATCCAGTGAGAAATCATTGAAAAACACCATTTTAATAGATCAAGGTGGAAGAAAAAAAGGAAAAAAAGTGGAGGTTAGAAAGGAGTAATCCACAGAAGATTGCTAAACAAGACAACTTGCTCAAAGTAATTCTAATCCTTTTTTAAGGCAGCATGGATTCCTCTCGTACAAGATCAGAGCGTTTTTACCAAGAATAGAAGCAAAAAAATTATTCTGAATTAAGGTTCACTGATCTTAACGAACAGATCTATATCGCATCCAGGAATATGTGTTATATGAACCTATTTGGCTGAGCTAAAATTTTCAGCTAAGAATAATGTTGAATGGTAACAAAAATCGATACAGGATGTCGGTTCGGTACACCACCTGTACCTTTTAATAATTTTTATATTATTTTTTTTTAAATCATACTTAGTATTTTTTATAGAATGAACTGCTGCTTCATTTATTTTCTTATTATTTTTACAATTTTATATAGGTTTCCACTTGCTTCGATTGCTCTGGTATTTATAATTCATGAAATATTTATGTACCATCTACTTTGTAAGTATATTCTACAACAAGTTTTGACAAAGGTGCGAGCATGGTTTCATTAAATTTTCAAACCGTTGTCAGGCAAGAGATTCATCGCCAAGGCAAGCAAAACAATGAAGAACTAAACAGAATTTCCATGTCAAAAAGGAAAAAACTTGTGAAACCACAGTATATCTTCTATTAAAATAATACGTTAAATGAAAATATCGCTTTATTTTGTCTATCAAAACCAGTTCTCTATCTGTAAACATACATAAAGTTCATTTTTATTATAATTAAAAGTTTGGGGGTATCTAAGTGAAAAGTGACTATCATAACAATAATTTAATTCTTATTTTATTTATTTTACACGATGAAAGCTCACAAAATCAGTTGCTTTTCATGGCTATTCTTTATATTATAAACAAATAATTGTTGTCTACAAAAAGAATAATTTAGTTAAATTATATATTGCATTTCAATTTTATTAACAATGATGAAAAAAGCAAGAAATGTACATAATAAGCTTATTAAGTTTCATTGCTGTAACTATCAAAATTCATAAAAATTTGTAAATATATATATATATATTATATAAAATATAAACCACCTAAACACAGTAATTAGATTAGTTATACTTACCTTATTTATTTCCAATAACTGGTTTGTGCAGTATCTTGCACCTTCAGTTTGTATCAGATTGTAACTTATTCTTTTTAATTGATTTGTATTTTTTTTTCATTATAAATATTTTCACAACTACATTTACTTACGTTCATAATATCATTTAAAATTTCACAATAGATAACATAATTTATGTTAAAAAGAGAACTTGTTAAAAAGAATAAGTTTTAATGCAATAAAGATAGAATTTAATTTTTAATTTAAAAAAGTCAGTGGAAATTAATATGGGAAGCTTAACTTATCTAATTACTATGTCTTGGTGGTTTATGTTTCAAATAAAATATTTATGAGAGACAAATTAGACATTGACCAGATACTGGCATTTCTTGATATGTAACGCTACTAAGTTTCTTCTCATTATTATACTGATATTTCCTTTATTGCATTTATAATGTAATTTGCCACACAAAATTTCTGTGTCTTGCATGACATTTTATGTCAGATCTACCTAAAATTTTTATAAAAGTTAGAAATAAAAGTAACTGCAGTATCAAAAAAAGAAAGTTACACATCGATGATGTAAACTAGGGTCTAAACTAATACCCTGACCCTCTCTTTTTCTGTTTAGCTTCTGGAACCACCATAAGGTATTACTTCAGGGGATATGTATGAATGCAAATTAAGTGTAGTTTTGTTCAGTCTCAGGTCGACAATTCCTGAAATGTGTGGATATTTGAAACCCTACCATGAAAGAACACTGATATCCACAATCTAGTATTCAAATCAATTTAAATGTCTTTACTAGGATTTGAACCTTAGAACTCTCGACTTTAAAATCATTTGACTTTCAATGATTAGTTAACCACTAGACTAGACCGGGTGGGGTAAAGCCCTGACCCTGGCCCCTGGTACAAGGTAAGTGGTAGTGGCTGGTTGAAGCCACAGAGTGAGTAGCTCCATTACTTGGTTGCTCTAACTGAAGCTAAACATTACATAAATGGATGGAGTCTTTTAATAAATACTAGTATTATTGTGAAATATATATGATGTAGTAAAGAATTAGTAGTACCTTAATATTTTACCATTTGACTACACAGCTTTACATTCATCACCACGGCTAATCCAAGGATCAAATCCATCGAGCAGCTGAAAGAATCTATCGATCTGGTACTCCGAAGATATAGGATGCAGGATGAAGTGAAAAGTTGATGAGATGTTGAATATAGCCTGGTAATCTGTATTATTTTAAATCTCATTTTTATTTATAGTTTGTAAATTTTTGTAGTGAGGAAGATAATGTTAATTTCACACTTTGATCTTGATCGCACTTCAATTTCACACTTATTCACACCAATCATTTATTTCCCCCACAATTTCAAAATATGTAATTATAAAATAATTACACAATAAAAACCAGGATCAGTTCATGCCTTTTTAATATGCAAGGCAAATATACTACATATAAAAATGATTAAATTTTGAAGTAATTTGGATTACTGTTATGCTAAGAAATTAATTTTGCAAGCAAGTTAATTTTTTTAATAAAAAAATTTGTGAATAAAATGAAATAATTTATTATGGCACCTCTAAAATCAGCTGACCCTGGTTTGAAAAAATTAAACTAACATGTAAGCATGCATCTTCTTTGAAGCAGGTGGCTGAACGCTGATTGGGGAAAGCAAAGGGGTATTCAAAATTTAAAATATTTAAAATAAAAGAAAAAAAGAAAATTTTTAAAACTGTAAATAGATATAAAAATGCTCTAACCTTCAATTTGATTAACACCTACCAAAAGATTTTAAGAAAAAGCTTATGTAAAATAATACATTTCAACTAAAAAAAATTATATATATATAAAAATAAACATATATTTATATCCTACATGAACCAGATTTAAAAGGTGCATTTAATTAATAAATTTCCTCTATCTTTATTATTTTTTTAAATTTCTTGAACTTATTTAAATGATTAATTTTGTCAATGAAAGGATAAAAATTTAAATAATTTATAAAAAAGGTAATTTTAAAAACCCACTCATTAATATTTCAAATAAAATTTTATAAAGCAATTTAAACTACAAAAAGGAATTTTTATGTAATTAAATTTAAAATTAAAATATAAATTTAAATTATAAAAATTAATTTTTTATGAATTAAATTTATTTATAAGGAGGACTTGAGCCTCTGGTAGTGAAGTGATGAGCTGAAAAGACAAAGAAACATAATAAACATAGAATAATTATAAATATTATGAATAAAATACTTCTAACATTATCATATTTATATATCCCCCCCCCCCCCAATATATAGACACATTTATATACACAGCACCCCCCAACCGAAACCCGATGAATGATATCGGGATGATGAAATACGGTCGCGAAGCGATTGACGCGGTACGAATGCTTTATGTACCCGGAACTCGCAAGAGCTATTCATTGCATACAACATAGATATTTACAATGTCACTATGTAATCAAGAATTTTAATTAAAAATATTTGTGTATCATATTTGGTACCTGATAAGCTAAGATGTGAATAATACTTCCTGAACTGTGCAAAAGCACATCAAATTTTCTATTCGTTAAGGAAAAAGTTGAAATAAAATACCCTTAACTGTGTCAGAGCATATCAGATTTGCTGTGTGTTGATAAAAAATTTAAAACAATACACCCTGAACTGTGTCAGAGCATATCAGATTTGCTATCTGTTGAGAAACAATTCTAAAATAATACACTCTGAACTGAACCAAAGTATATCTGCAAATTTGCTATCGGTATAACACTCTAATAAGTGTATTTTTACAATTACATAATTTGAAACTCTATTTCTAAAAATGAAACCGAATTAGAAGATTGAACTAGGATTTCCCTAGTTCAATGAATTAACCAGAAGATTTTTGTTTTATAATTTCAACAGAAAAATGTTATCGATTTGAAGAAATATAACTTATGGGATTTTTCTATTATTTTCAATATTAAAAATAGAAGATTTTTCAAAGAAATCAATTACTCAGATAGTTTTTAATCATAATGAATTTACTTGTATTTTCCATATTTCTTTTTTTCCCTTTTGCACTTGTGCAGATGTATGCATTACCATCCAGACCTCTTAATTACCCCTTTTAAGATTCTCTTAAGAATGCATTTTCACAGCATAATATGGCCAATCCCAGTTTGAATTAAAAAAAAGCAAAAGTCTATAATTTATATTATTGAAAAGAAGGTAAAGTTACTAATGAATAGCAAATGAAATCCAAGTTGTGATTGATGACAATCCAAGTGAAAAGGAGGTTATTATACTCCCTTTTCACTTGGATTGTCATCAATATTCAAGTTACCTTTATCTGTAGGATTATAGAAAAAAAATTAAATCTTATTATTCAGTAATCCATAAGGAGGTCTTTTTTCTTCAACAATATGAAATATAATTACAATGAAATTCTATATATGAACAGTGGAAGGTGCAAAATGATTAATAGCAGGTGACGGGTACCGATTAAATCACAAATTCTAATCTCGTATAAGAAAAGAGAATGTGCTCGATTTCAGTTTTACATGGTTTTGGAAAATGGTTTACAAAAATATACATTTATAGAAATAAACTAATAATTTCAGCGAATAAATACCAGGCAAGATATGACATATACTGTAGAAGACTAAAACCAGGGGGTTTATATATATAGTTTGCTCATACGAAAGGTTTAATGTAGTATATTTTTAGGTTTAACATTCCTGTAAAAATTATCAACGGTAATAGTCATGGGCCTTTTAAATAGAACTAAAATGATTCCTGACTGATATACTGTAATAGTTCCTTGATGGTTCTCTGCAGAAGACCAGTTTACTTCAAATACTGTTTGTTGGTGTCAAAAATAGATTTATTTGTCAAAAATAGACAGATGGCTAGGGTGAGATAAAGATCTTTTTAAATGAAAGCTAAAAAATCTGATGATGTGTTATATTCATAAATCTGTTTATATGTAGATAATCAAAGGGACATTTTAGAATTAATTTTGTTGTTAAATATGGTTGTTTATTTAAGAAATTACTTAGTGTAATTATAAAATAAAATCAAATCCACAAACAAAATAAGATGCGTGGCTGTTTTACATACACAGATCAAATAAGATTGAAAAAAGCCAATATTAAGAATTAGCAAATCACAAAATTCTGCTTCTTTAAAAACAAATTGCAGTAAAAATAATAAACTTAAAGTGATGAAATTGTATAAACAGCCTGTTAAGTGGTTTATATGCACTCTTCCTAAAAAACATAATTTAACCTCTTTGAAGACACAGTTCTAATTTAATACTTGAAAATCGTTTTATATTGCATTTAAATTTAGATATTCAACTCAAATAAAGCAAAATGAATGATATACATAAAATACCCATCAACTAAACTTAAATTAGTATAATTAATGTTAGTAAGTTAGTCAATGTTAGTAAAATAATTTTTTATGATTAAACAGTTATATTTCTAAGCTACATAAAAAGAACATGCAATTACAATCTACATAAAAATGCATTAAATTACAAGCTACCTAAATATTTTATGTATATTATTAAAATTACTGTATATGAGCCAACAAAACCGTGTAAACATAATTTGTATATGAAATATACATATTAAAAACATTCATCTCTCCAAAGAGGTTAAAGTTAAAAATTTAATTAAAAGGTTAGGAAAATAATGCTTATTAATATTTTTGAAAAATTGTATTACATTACATTAAAAAACCGAGAATTCATGTAAAGAACAAAATTACAATGTACTACTTGTTATTATGAAAATAAATGGAACCTTTACAGTATATGGTCATTTGACTACTTGCTTAAAGGCATGAATATAAACTGGGATTGTATTTTTCTTCGTGTATGAAGTTTTACTAACGGCTATACATAATTAAATAAATTCAGTAAAATAATTGTAACTGAGAACAAAAAGCAGACTAAAAAATTGTAAATGATTTCAATGAAGAAATTATTTGAAATAACTGGCTAATTTTTTTATATGAATGTAGTAACAAGGGAGGTATATGACAGTACCTTAACCACTAAAGTACCTAACCTAACAACGTTAAGAATTGCATAAAAAATATATTAAAGCATAGACTAAGATTCATTTAGAAGAAAAATGAGTAATTAAAAATATTATGCCCTTATTTTTTTCTTTCTACCTAGTCACCTGTATAATCAGAATAAATAAAAAATTTGCACCTGCTTGAAAATTAAACTGTTTTGATTGTATTACAGTATTCAGAAATTTGTGTGCCAGTTGGCAATTCACTAAACATTAATGGATCAAATGAAAATATTGAAAGTGGATGAGAACAAGTTTCATTTGGATTAGAATATTCTGTTGGTATTTAATAGTGAACTGAAAGAATTAAAATAAATTTAGGCAAAAAATTAAAATGGATCGGTTGATTACACAATGAAACGCTTTACAAAAGATTTCTTTATCAGTTAACAATCGAGAAGCCCAAAAATGAATGCACTTAACTACAACTGACGTCCAGGAAAAATTAGAATTATAGGAAACAAAAATAAATTTTATCTTTAATTAAGGTAAAAGATAATTTATTATTATAAACTCTTGAGAAATAAATGAAGAATACCTCTGCAATAATGGAAAATATTTGTAAAAGTGATAATTGGCTTTTATTTCTAGAATTTTCTAGAGAATTACAGAAAAAAGAAATTGAACAACATAGATGTGAAAATGTGTGGATGTCCAATAAGATTTGGTTCAATGATTTTGTATGAAAAAAGATTCAGATTGTTCTAGTGGGGAAATAACACAATTATGATCTGAAAAAACTAAAAAAGAATAAGTGCATTTTAAATATGATGATATAGGACTGCACATTATTCTTTTCCTAATTCAAAATACAAACTGTTCCTTAATGCAGTTTCTAAAAAATATTTCCTAATTATAGTGTTCGATACATCAAACAATAAAATTTGATAGTTCCTGCGAGATATTCATTGTACTAAGGTATTTATACTTATTTTCAGTGGACATTAAAGGTAGCCAAGCACAAGAAAAAACATGTCTCTATTCAGTACACATAAATTACATTACTATTTATACAAATAATGTATCTAGATGTAATATAAAACTTAGGCAATTCCTATAAAATTATTGAAAATATTAATATATTTTATAGCATTTTCTTGAATAAGATTCATTTTAGTTCCTACATAAAACTCATCGGTAATTAATTTTATCAAAATTTTGCCATGTTATGTATCCATTTCAAAAAAGATTACATCACCCCTCTTATTTTTTTAATGAAACAAATTATGTAAAATGGAAGATTATTATTTATCATCTATAATAGATATTAAATTAAAAAAAAAATCATTAAAAAACTGTAAAAAAGTTCAACAAAAAAATTGTAACAACGTGCTTTAAAAACACACGTTAAATTTTCATTTTCATTAACCTGTAAATTAAGAAAGAAATGTTTAATTTAAAACCTATATATTAAAATTAAACCTATATGTCCTAAATTGTGTGGTTTTGTCTTCTAGAAGATTGTTCAAAGTTCCACACGGTTGAGATACGCACACTTGAACGAATTCGGCGAGACTGAGGTACGTCTTTTACTTCGTATGACGTTACAAGATTGAAAAACATATAAATTACTGTTCTGTTTCTGATTGGTCAATGATATCGGAGTGTTTACTCGCTACAGACCTGAGCGACTCACTAGTGACGTATCGTAATCTTTCCAACGTTAAAAACAACTTGTTATAACAATTGAAAAACAAGTTAATTACTTTTCTGTGTTTCTGATAGGTCAATGGTATTACAGTTCTGTTTAATCGTTCTAACAAATCCCTCCTGACGTACCTTAGTAATCTTATTGCTTTAAAATATATATTTGAATTTAAAATAAAAAGAAGGAACCAATTTCAAAACGATTTTTTTTACTTTTACCTGTATTAAAATATTATTTAATAAAAACAAATTACGTCATCAGAATTGCCGATGTAACCGAAAATTAACAGAATTTTTTTTCAATAATAATTTACAGAACTGAACTTTTGTTTTTTGTACAGATATTTATTTTTTTCAGTTAAGAAAAAAATTTGGCAATATTATGTTCTCTAAGACAGAATAAGGTATTTGTTAATATCAGTGAAAAATGTTAAATATATATAAAATGAATTTTGCTGTAAATTAATTTCCAGACATAATATTTTTTATTAAATGGGATATATCAGTTTGGGCCTCTGCTGACACCGAAGGTTTCACACAAAAATTCTCCCTATATCTAATTTCAGTTAGAAAATGTACTCAAATAATTTTTGATTGTGTCTTTAAACGCCAAAAATACCTTCCTCTTGCTAACAAAACACGTGTTGACTGCAACAACCTCAGTTTTGTCCTGCAATTCGATTTACTCAAAGTCCTCGAAACATATTTACAAAGTTAGTAAAGCCTCTAATAAAAACATACCCTTCTCTCTTTGCTCTGATCCGTATTTGGGAGTGAGGTCAATCCCTAATCACAGACAAAGACTCGAGGCGTCCTTGTACATTTCTGATGCACCTTGACCTTCGGCGTTTTACTAACGACATATTCTGAAATGACTATCATTTCTGACTGAAAGCTCGATTCGCCTGTGCTAATCGGCATTTTATATCGCTCCTGCTTCGTCCATATTTAGTAATTGTACTTCCCAAATAACAGAATTCTTCTACCTCCATAATCTTTTCTCTTCCTATTTTTATATTCCGTGGTCTACCTAGATTGTTTCTACTACATTTCATTACTTTCGTTTTGTTCTTATTTTCTTGCGTAGGACTTCATCCATGCCGTTCATTGTTCTTCCTAAATCCTTTTTTCTCCCGACTAGAATTACTATGTCATCAGCAAATCGTAGTATCTTTATCTTTTCACCGTGTATTGTTACTCTGGATCTAAATTGTTCTTTAACATCATTAACTGCTAGTTCTATGTAAAGATTAAAAAGTAACGGGGATAGGGAACTTCCTTGTCAGACTCTCTTTCTCATTACGGCTTCTTTCTTATGTTCTTCGATTATTACTGTTCCAGTTTGGTTCCTGTAAATGTCAGCAATTGCTTTTCTATCTCTATGGTTAAACCGTAAACTTTTTCAAATGCTGAACATAGCATTTATTCCTGGCGATTATGTTAAATTCAGTAATTATGGCAATTATTTATTATTTAAGTAATTAAAACATTATTGTTAATTAGTCGATGTCAGCAAGCGTATTTAAAAAAAATATTTTTTTTTACCTAATTCTCGCCTAAACGGTACACGGTTTTTAAGGAAGTTGTGGTTAAAAACTGTATTCGGTTTAACCGAATAAATAATAAAATGTCAATACAGATAATATTTTTTAGTATTAATAGATAATAACTTAATAAAATATCGGCTTAAAAACACTGTAGTCCATCGATGCTTAATTTAAATTTCTGCGTACACAGAAACAAATACATAATTAGTTTTTACTAATTACCTTCTCTTTCACCCTTCCAGTATGTTTTTGGACAGATTTGGCGATCAAAGAGCCACCTTCAGATCACTACTGAAAAAAACAATTAAACAGCTTTCATATTCCTTCCACCGACTAAACTAGAAATTCGGAACGAACAAGGAACGTTCCATACGCAAGCGAAGTAAAAAAAAAGCTATCTTACACCAGCACGTCAGGGTCGGTACCGCAAGAGAGACAATACTCTCTACGTCATAGCCTTGCGTGCAGCTTCCTGTGTGCGAATGCCCACAACAGCCACACCCATGGAACTGGGAAGCGCACAGTTCCACACAAAGATTTCTGTATCTTTTTCATATACTGGGGGAAGGCTACTGACATTAAAGAGGATTATATATTGTACAAGTATAAAGAAAGAATTAAAGAAAAAAAGGACGCATTATATTAAATGTTATCAATAATATCAAGTGGAAATAGCGGGTGCTGCAGTTACACAGTGCCTATGCACCAGCCACCAGTGATGGTAGAAAGTTGAAATTTTGGATTTAGGATTACTGTAATGTCTAGGTGTGCACCTTCCTTTTTGATTGAAATCGACTGGAGGAAAATGTCCAAACAAAGCCTAAAATACAAAACATTGAATTTTTTCTTAACAGCAGTAAAAAGCTCTTGAAGAGCTTTTTAACGAATTGTTGACAGCTTTTCAACGATATATCATAAGTGGTACTTATTTTCGTTGGTTGCAGTGTTATAGCCAAATAAAATTTTTGATTAATGAAATATTTGTATCTTACAGGAGGAAGGCACATCAGTTCGAATCCGATTTCATTTTCTTTTTTTTAAAATTTAAATAAATTGATTTATTAATGATTATTAACCTCTGATTGTAAAAAAAATGTATACAATAAATAATAATCTTAAAATACTTCATTTTTAGCTTATATTTTAAATCATTTGATTTTTGTAAGAGTGTTTTGTAGGCCTGCTGGGGAGAGATTTCACTCTAAAAAAATCTCAACGCGCCGTTGCGGTTGCTACCTCTTGGGTGGTGTGGAAATGCAACAACAGTGAACCCCCATACAGTAATGTAAAACTATTTTTTTAGAAATAAAATTTAGTCGATTGGCATTATTGGATGAAGGTTCCAAGGCTTGCGGTGTAATCTGACGTCAGATTTACCATTCGTTGTCGAATTACACTCGCGAATGGTGAGGAGAGTGTTTAATACATAAATGCATTTATTTGGGTGTGGTAGTTATTGCGCGTAAAATGTAACGTTTTTTTTCCTTTACAGAATGGATGAGGGTACGCGCGCAACGCTCATGCAGTCATCGCACACTCTGACTGGTTGACAGAATGGTGGGAATCTTAAAAAAAATGTCGCAATCGTCGCCTTCCGGTGCAAACGCCTCGACGACCAGGGTCATCCTCTAGGTACGCCCGCGACGGTCGGTCGATTCTTCATTCGAATGCTAAACATCTCTGTGCCACTCCGTCAACGCACGCACGCGAACACACACACACACACATCTTCGAGGTACGCCCGCGACGGTCGGTTTATTCTTCATTCGAATGCTAAACATCTCTGTGCCACTCCGTCAACGCACGCACGCGAACACATGCGTACACGCCGCCTCCTGGTGCACGAGCCACGTCGGGGTCCTGGAGTGGTGGGTGGTGCCTCCCGGTGCATTCATCAACATTAAACATTTAAACATCCTCGAAGTACGTTTAAATTTTTATTCGCACACACACACATCTATACTTCACAAGATGGTTAAGAATACTAATATATGTTTTATTTTTTTCCTGCGCAACTTATATATAACATTTTTCACGTGATACACCAGATAGCTCAGTAACCAGTTGCTCTAAGGCGCCAGGTACGTGCGTCCCGTCATGACGTGGTTCGAGTCTACATCGAGTTTTGTTTGTTTTTTTTTTTATTGTTATTGAATTATTATTTATTGTAATATTTTTACAATCAGAGGTTAATAATTATTAATAAATCAATATATTTAAATTGTGAGCTATAACCGTGGAACCGATGAAAATAAGTACCACTTATAATATATCGTTCAAAAGCTCCCAATGCAATTGAGAAAAAGTGAAAAAAACACTTATTTTTTTGCTTCCAGAATTATAGTCAAATAAAATTTTAATTAATGAAATAATTGGTTTTTACAAGGAGAAGGCACATCGGTTCGAATCAGAATTCATGTCTTTTTTTAACTTTTTTTTTAAATTTAAATATATTGATTGATTAATAATTATTAACCTCTGATTGTAAAAAAAGTTTTACGATAAACAATAATTCAATAATAATAAAAAAATATATAAGACGTTATATAAAAATAAAATAGAAATAAAATTTTATGTACATTTCATTTTAAAAAAATGTGTGTATTATGTAATTTAATAAGCGCACAAGAAAATCATGTAGTGTCCACATCAGATTTTTTGAATATATAAGACACAGGTTTTTACTTGTTCTGTTTTTCGTTTCGTTGTTTTTAGTTGTACTGTTTTGTTCGTTGTTTTTGGAGTTTTTACTGGGGTTTTGTTAATTTTGTTTACTTTTTCGTTTTTTTTTCAGTCCTAACCTCTCTTTTTTCCTGTTTAGCCTCCGGTAACTACCATTTTTAGATAATTCTTCAGTGGATGATATGTATGAGTGTAAATGAAGTGTAGTCTTGTACATTCTCAGTTCGACCATACCTGAGATGTGTGGTTAATTGAAACCCAACCACCAAAGAACATCGGTATCCACAATCTAGTATTCAAATCCGTGTAAAAATAACTGGCTTTACTAGGACTTGAACGCTGTAACTCTCGACTTTCCAAATCAGCTGATTTGGGAAGACGCGTTAACCACTAGACCAACCCGATGGTTCTCAGTCCTAACCTAGCGTTTACTCTCGTTGTTTGTTTACGTTAGCAACGGCGGTCATATTGCAACGGTAGTCAAATGCCAGTCATCCACTGTTTATCTTTTGACTTTTGGGTATTACTACTGCGGTTTTCACTGATCATAACTCTGATGTCTCGTCCTGGCGGTTCGCGGTGTGTGACTACGCACTGGTGACCCTTTAGTCCCGATTTGGAAAAATGAAAGGAAGGCCTAGAGAGAACATGCAAAGGAACCGGCGTAGAGTAGTTCTTGCTGACTGTGGGTCCGATAGCTCGGGAGAGAGTGATCACGGACAGGATTAGAACCCCGAGTTGGTCTAGCGATTAACGCGTCTTCCCAAATCAGCTGATTTGTTTGAGAGTTCTAGCGTTCAAGTCCGAGTAAAGGCAGTTATACGGATTTGAATATTAGATCGTGAATACCAGTGTTCTTTGGTGTTAGGGTTTCAGTTAACCACACATCTCAGGAATTGTCGAACCGAGACATTAGTCTCGGTTCGACAAGGCTACACTTCATTTACACTCATAGACATCATCTTCATTCATCCTCTAAAGTAATACCTGAACAGTAAACAATTAGCTAAACAAGAAAAAAAGGATCAGTATCAGCCCTGAGTGAGTTAACGTAGTTTCATTTGTTTGATTCAACTTAGAAGGTCGTCACATCTACAAGAAATTGCTGTTTATGATTACTTTTTACGTGTTGGTTTAATCATGAAAAGTTTATATTGTCTTTGCCTGTTAAAGACGATAGAAGTGTTACACATGCCTTTGTTGTAATTTTAAATATAATTAATATAGAGGGGATCTATATAAATAATCTACCTTATTTATGTTTCGTAAGATTCTATCTTCTAAACTTTCTGTAATCCTTCTTACGTTTATTTAACCAGGTACCAAACTTTGTTGAAGTTCTGTTGGTTTATCTTCTGCTGTTTTGTGATAGTAACAATAATATCTTATCCTGTCATTACTATTATTAGACCGACTTTCGTATCAATTGTTCAGCACCCCTACACAATCGGAATGATAGGCAGGTGAAGATTCGGTGTAATAAAAATTAGTTGTACTAGGGAAGTACAAACAATTAAAAAGCAAATCATATATTTAGTCATTAAAGTGGATTCATTGAATAGAAAATATTTAATAATGTATTCACTATATTTGTATGCACTAGACCTTTAACTCAGTTCTATAATGATTATCAATTAACTAGCTACATGTATTATACCATGTGGTTGAAAAGTAACTGACAACCTTCCTCTTAACCTTTTTTATAATTGGGATAACTGGATTCAGTTCGAAGCATTACACGTATCAAGGGGCTACTTCAATGAACATATGTTTCGCTATTTGATTTGTGGGCGGCAAAGAGCAACTTAAAAATTGGGATGCAAACTGCTTCCAGTAATCTCATTATAAAAAAAGTTATTTTTCAGCCACTCAGTATTATTCCTAAAGTGTATATTTTAATCTGTTCAACTAGTGAACAATAAGTGACCCCCTGTGGCCCAATGAAATGAAGCTGATATGTATGAAGTGTAAATGAAATGTAGTTATATATTAATATTAAAAATAATATCAAAATTCCAAAAAGGAATAAAAATATTTATAAAAAATGTGAAAACTTCTTCCAGGCAGTTAGAAAGAGAAGACTGTATTTCTTTCTTTGATAAGATTTTTTTTTAGTAGTAAAAGAATACTGAAAAAATTAACAGTTTTCTGCTGGAAGAAAATAACAAAAATAAATTGGGATTCAAGCTGTTAAGAAGGATCTCCAAGAGGTTGCAGAAAAAGATATTTTAATCATGTTCAAAAAAAATAAAAGTTTAAAGGAAATTTATAATCACAAGATTCAAGAAATAGAAAAAGAAGACAATTGTGGAAAGAACTGGATGGAAGAAAGAAAGTCAAATTACGACTCAAAATATGAAAAACATTGTTGTAATGTGATTCACAGATTGCCTAAAAGAAAAAAAAAAAAGTTAAAATATCAAATGTTCAGAATCATCAGCATTTACAATATTAGTGATAGCAATTTGGAGTTTAGATTTTACCCTTCATACTATAATATGTGCAGTATTTTTTGAGTGGAAATGGAACACAAAACCACTTTTTTGTATTTAATATGTATTATAAATTGAAATGCATTCATAAATAATATGTATTTATACTTTTTTTATAGGTGGCATTTGTTTCAGGTGTTTATCTTCTCTTCAACTCATTAATAATATCTGCAGGAATTATGGAATCCATACTTAATCTTCTTCACCCTTGTTTTGGATTGCTGAATATGATACATTGGTTTTATTGAGTTTATTTGCAACATAAGAACTTCAGTTGGTATGTAAGGTCCTAATCTTGTTAAGTTATGTTGTTACTCAAGTTTTATTTTACTTTTTATTAAAAAGGTTAACCATTGAGGGAACAGTTTTCAATTAGTTATATTGATATTTTAGTATTAAGAATTATACTTAATGCTTAAGTATTATTATATTCTTGCAATTTTAGATACTTGTTAATAATCATATTTTGCATAAATAAATTACTTTGTATTGGTTGTTAAAATAACAAAATATGTAATTCAGTATTGGTTTACTGTAGGTAATAGTAGTAAAAAGGAAAATCATAATTGACTTTGATTATATTTTCTTATTTATGAAATGTTCAATTAACGATAAAAATGATCAATTAATACACTGCACAATAGACTTAAGCCAAATTCAGGTAAACATCTTCTAAGGAATTAAATCTTAGAAATTATGAAATTTTTTGCTGTGATTTCTCTGATAATGTTCAATTCCTGTTACACAAGGTTTTTGAAAATGAATGCACTCTTCAGTGAAATCAGAATCCAGATCATTTGTTTAAGATTAGCTGCCTTCTTTTTTATGTCCTCCATGTTTGTCATGTTTTTTAAAACCTGAGTTGAGAAGTAGAACCTGACTTGAAATTTGTTATAGACAATTCGTCTTTTCTTAAATTCACTAATGAAAATGTTAATTATGAAAAAAATGTGTTTATTTTAGGGTCATCTCTTCTGGTAACGTTTACTTTTCCACTTCCATCTTTATCCTCATCAGGCCAAAATTTCCTTTTTTGTTGTCTGTTACTGTCTATTTTATAGTTGGTATTTTTTGTTAAATCCATTGCTGGTGTCTCAAAGTATTCAGAGTTGTTTCGCTGTTATTGGATTATTCTTCAAGAAAACCATACAAATCTCTCACCATCAACACACGGATTCACTTTGAATAGTTTTACATGCTTGGTAAACCTTTTGTAGTACAGTGCTTCAAAAATATACCATAAGATTTTCATGGTATGTTTTTGAAGCGGTGTGTTTCAGATAGTTCTAACTGTCAAAGAATTCCTTGAGCTTCACATCTAGTTGTTGCTTTTTCTGTCGTGTCATTTTGTGTATGTACCAAAGAGGTGTGAACTTCTTTTCAAGATTCTTGTAAACTTTGACAAGCATCATCTCTTGCTGAAAATCGAGTAGGATATATTATCATTACTGTCTTGTTCTGATATATTTCCTACATAATACTTATTAAGAATTCCCATCTTTTGGTAAAAAATACATATACTTCTTGCAGCAGCTTGAAAAATGTGCATGCTTCTGTGATTATCCAGTGGAAGTTCCAACAAGGTTTAATAATGTGCTGTACAAGGAATGAATAAAGCTAAAGAAGCTTCCACTATTTTTGCCTGCAGACCATTGTATATCCTGGCCATATTGTATTTGAGATGTGGTTGTATTATTGCCCTATGCAAATGCTTATTTTTATTTTTAGATCTTCTTGTTCATGTGTGAGACTTTTAAATGTTTGTTCCGCTTTATGACCAGCTGATGCAGTAAAAGTAAGGAATCTTTTGCATGGCATACTCTCACTTAAAACATCTCTCACTACTAGTACTAATTGGTCTAAATGTGACATATCTGGGTCGAGTTTATTAACAGAGAAAAATATTTAGATTGCTTCAGTTCTTCACAAGTTACGTTTCTCATTTTTTGAGCCATTAAATCAAATGATCTCATCACAAGTCTTCGACAAGAGATAATTTGTATTTCCGTTATACAGTTACTGTATTTATGTATGTGTTTTGCTAAGAAGGGATCAAACTTGCTATCAGCTCTAATGCCATCATAAAATTTATGTTCCTATTTGGACCAAAACTTTCATTCTCACCTCTCGAAGTGAGACCTCTTGAAGTTAAGGCTTTAATTACAACTATGCCTTTAGTTAAAACATTTCTCCAGCAGTGGGTTTCTTGTCTAATTGTAGTGTAACATTTTATCAACATAGTTGAGAACAATTTCTCTTGTTTTTAAAGTAATTATTGAAGATTTATGTATAGGTGAATTTTCATGATTTTCAATCACTGAAACCACCTTATCAGACTGTGATTCTTGATCTTTAGTGTTAAATGCCAAACAGGGTCCATAAAAACTGATCCCTTACTTTCAGAGAAACTCTTCCATTTCCTTTCATGAATTTCTCCATTCTTTAATTTTCTAATCTAATGGTATATTTTGGATCCTTATTTAAAAATTTTACTTGTTTTGGCTCTGTAAATACTTCTAATTTAGGAATATTAATATCAGATGTAACATTTGTGCGCACATTGGTTAGGCTTATTTCTACATTACTATAAGTAGATTCAGATAAAAAGGTCAGCTGTTTTAGAACAACTAGGTCTAGTGACGGCAAAATCAGCAATTGAATGGTTAACATCAGGATTTACAATCTCCACTTTTTCATCTTTCTTTTTGAATCTAAGAGTAATACTGATCGCCCTTCACTGATGCCATATTTACAGAAATATAAAGAAGATTAGACAGGATTACTGACTGCGCATGTGTATGGCTGCAATGTTGCCAGCTTGAACTAGATGAAAAGTCAGACCAGCCATTCATTCTTTTTCATCAAAAAGGCAATTTTTATTGTTTATTCCTTTCCATGCTCCAGTTAGAGCATACAGCATATTCATATGCAAGGCCAATGCTATGAGATCAAACATATCAAGCAATATGGTGTTTCATATGTATAACACAATTACAATATTTAAAATTCTTCTTTCATTTCTTTCTGTTTACAGGCAGTTGGAAGGCCATACGCTATTTAAATGTATGGTAAGTACAAAAAATCACAAGAAGTCTATTTTTTATTTTTCTGTTTTTTTGAAAAATTATAAGATTACTGCCTTTCAAAATTTGCTGCCCTAGAATGCAGCCTATTCAGAAATCTTGGTCCTGTCTTGATCATTATTATTGTGATATTTTCTCTGTTTGCTGCATGTTTTACGTTCTTCATCATGTATTTTTCCTTGACTTTAAGTTGTTTTCCCTTCTTGAGATTGCTTTGCTGAATTCACCCTGATGTGCTTTTAATGTAAGTACTTTTTACATACTCTTTATTTTGCATTAATGCAGTCGGTTGTTGGATATGGTTGTATTATGTGACTGATATTTACTATTGTCATTTGACAAAATTGCAAATGTCATTATGTATATATGGTAATTAAGAACATATGTAATAGATTTAGAAATTATATTTTATTGAGCTATTGTTTGAGTTTAGGATATTTGAAATTTGTAGCTTCTGTGAAAAATCCCTTTTTTTATATTTGATAAATGATGTTAATGGCTGTAGCTCTGTGATTACTTTTTTAAGATTCTTAATGATGATTGATAAGAGATATTAAAGATAATTAGCTGTTGCATTGAAATATTATTGATCCAGCCAGAACTTGAACTGTAACCTTTTGTACAGGAAGTATAACCCTCTCTGTCATTCTGTCATTCTAAAAAATAGTTTTTTAATTTGAAATATAAACTTGGTTATTTATAACAAAATTATTATTATTATGAAAACATTCACATGTAGGCTTTCTAAAAGACAATGTTTTATTTTTTATGAAATATATTTTTCTTGTTTCAGGAAATGTGCAGTAACATAGATCCACTTTTACTTGTGAAAGAAGAACAGTTAAATATTGAAAGTAGTAACAGTAGATCAGACTCTGAGTATCACAAAGTACCCCCAACTGAATTTGAACAAGTTTTTATAAAAAAAGAAGTGGTAAAGTACTTGATTAATTCAATATCTTGACACTAACATCACAATTTATATGCATAAACTGTAAAATTTGATTTTCTGGTGGGAATTCCTTTACACTTTTCAGCCTGTCTTCTGTTATAATGTGTAAATGATCTATGTTAGGAAAAAGTTAGTTTATCATATGCTTTATACATATTACTTGTATGAAGGAGAGGTGATTAATTATGTGGTAAAAGCAGTTGCAATAACCTGAGTAAAGTTGGCAAACTTGTTAATAGAAAAAAGCATGGAAATGGGTAGGTGACTTACGTAGCAAACCATTTACTAATTTGTAAACCTAAAAATTAAAAGATAGTTTTCAGTACAAGTGTAATAAATTCTTAAATTTGAAAATAAATATTTCAAAATTATTCCTGATGTGGTTCTGGAAGTAATTGGCTAAGTATTATTACTTGATTAACTATATCACGGAGTTGACTGTAATTACATTTTGTAGATGTTCTACATTATATGGAGAACAACTGGCAAGTTTCTTTTTCTTCGTCAGAAGATGATATGTTGTACCTGGTGATAGATTTTAACCTAGCTAAAGCTACTTGTAATAATAAAATTATTATTTTACTTTATTGTTGCCACTTAACTATTATTTGTTTGTGTTGGCTGATTTTAAAAACTTTGTGAGTAGATAACACTTTTTAGACTATTGTACCCATAGAAAATTGCCACATAGTACATTTACATCTGTTAGGTATGCACCTAACATCAGTATAAGTTTAGATGGAGAGCATTCTCTATCTAAATGTGATGTAAGACTAGTAAATGTATGTATGTACCTTTTTTTGACAATATAATCTAATGTAATTTTGAATTTTAATAATCCTTTTATAAATAAATGATTCCTATCCATAAATTTTGTTTAACAATTTGAATTAAGCTGAAGCTGGGAAATTAATCATCAGGGATAGTTAATGTAATATCATTTGAGTAAATGTTGAGATGATCTTTGAATCTAAGCATCATCTTATTAAATTGCAAATGTGGATGTTAATGATCATTAATTTAAATATAAGTATTTTATACAAGTAACTTATATTTTACAATATAAGTGTATTTATGATGTAGTGTATAAGTGTAGTTTATGATGTAGAAATACTTGAGAGGGACATAGACGAATTATCAGAAGGGAAATGTCCTTTGGCATTTAATATAAGCACTGGTGTAACATTAGATGAAGATTTTCATAAGGAGATTAACAATAGAGAAAAGCATCAGTTATTCATTCTTAGTAATGAAGATTTTGGTGTTGAAAAATTTAAATGTGATGGCTGTGAAAAAACATTTGAATGTAAAAGTAGTTTATAGTCATATTAGTGTTCATTTTAATGAAAGTACATTTATTTGAAAAAATTTGTGGAAAAAGTTTTAATAAGAAAAGTAATTTAATGAGACATATTAGTACTCATATTGATGAAAAAAAGTTTGTCTGTAATATTTGTATGAAATCATTTAATTGTAAAAGTCATTTACTTCAACATATAATTATCCAGAAAAGTGGTAAATAAATACAAGTAAAGTCGTATCCTTACTTTTATTTGCATTGAAGTAATTAGACTACTGTAGTTTTATTAGAAGACAAGTTTATGTTCAAAAACCAATTGAAAGAGCTTTATGGCTATATTTATTGAATAAAATTAGTACACTGCTTCAGAACAAGTATTAAGAAGTAATAAAGTATTTAAATATTTTATATAGGTGTCCCATGAAGAAATGGAAAAACTTTCAGGACGTGTTCTACTGGTGAAAATACTGAAAAACGTTCATTTAAACATACAGGTCTGGAAATGCTTTGTTTTTAGTTATGGCTAACAAAAGATTTCAGCTCTTCTAATAAACAGAAGCTTTATTGTAATTTTTGGACTCAAATTAAGGAGTAAAGTTGGTGGTTTCTTATGTAATTTGAGCTGGGAAATAGGATAAATAGGTTGCAGAACTGTGTAATTCAAGTAGTTTTTAAGATATCCAATGTAAAACACAAAATTCGGTGTTGAAAACAGTTTTTTTTTGGTGTGTAGTTTAGCATTGTTAAATAACTAATAAATGCATAAGATTTGGTAACAAAACTTGTACAGAATTTAATTGTGAGAAAATTAATGTAAATACAGCCAGTAAAAAGTAAATAAAGACTATTAAAAAATCTGTTTTTATTGAAGCAAAACAGATGAAAAATAGGCAGAAATTGTATTATTCTTTCTGTACCCAATAAACATCCTTTTTAAAAATTCCTTGGTGTACGGTATTTACAAAAATGTCATTAACAATGTGTTCATTTTCTTTTGAATGCCAAGTAAATCAGTATGTTAAGGATGAAGGTCATGTGACTCAACCTAGCCTAAGCACTGGTACTGAATTAAATTCTTTTTCTTGTGCAAGATGATCTAATTTAACGATGGGAGTTGGTCTTTAGTTGGCCTGTTATTATTCATTTTATGTATTTTAATGCTACAACAATATGTTTTCCATGACAGTATTCCACTAAACTGATGCAGCATATTCTGTAATACAAAAACACATATCAGTAGAGATTTGAATATGCACTCCAGAGAAAATTTGGTTGGGCACTCCCAAGATGTAAATTATGAGGGTCATTCAAATATAAACTGGAAATTTGTCACACGGACTAAGGAAGAACAGTGAATGTAGTGGGGCACTGCAGGTAGTTAGTTGGATATGTGTGAACCGGCCAGACATGTCTGTAGGTCACATTCCCACGTCAGTTGCAGAATGTCTGAGTATGAGGTACCATCGTCACCTACTGCGCAATGAATTACAATCCGATTTCTTGCCAACACAGGTGGTCAAATCCTGTGAAATTTTGACTTGACTCCAGGCACAGTTCAGAGATGCTACCCAGCCAAAAATTCAAGTGTTTGATTGCCTTGATGCAGTGGAGAACAAAAGTCGTTCGCCAACTAGCATTAATGATGTCAACATTTGGGCTGTTCTTGACCTTTTGGAATAAAGGTCAAGGTGTCTGCTGCAAATAACGTGGAATAACTGTCACTAATCAGAGGTGAGCATACAGTGTTGTCAGATATTCTTGGATACTGCAAAGTCTCACTAAGGCACAGAGAAATGTCCGGAAAGACTTCTGTCAGCAGATTATGAATCGCTTTGAGCAAAGAGGGGCATTTTTGGACTATATAGTGACCTGTGTTAGAAAGTAGGTCCACTACTGTACCCTGGAAAGCAAGAGAACAAATATAGTGTGAAGAGGGGGCATCGATCAAGGCCAAGTCGGCCGAAAAAAGTTCTGGCAACTGTGTTTTGAATCAAAAGGTGTGCTACTGATTGATTTCCTGCATGAATGAAGAACGATAAGTGCAGCATACTATACCAGTTGGATGACATCAGGGCTGCTTATTGCAACAAATGACACCAGCAACCATATGCAACATCGTCCTTCTCCACAATAACGATAACACATAAGATGTATTTCTGTTGAAAGAAACTATGTACAAAAATAAGGTAATTTTATCTAATATCAATAAAGCTATGTAAACAAATTCCAGTTTATACTTGAATGACCCTCTATTAGTTTGTTTGCTGTGGTTCCTGTAAAAAATTTTTAGTGTAATTCAGCCTCATTGTAAGTTATTTGGAGCTTTGTATTGGTTTCCAAGTTCATGGTTTCTCCATGTGATAAACAGCTTTCATCCTAGCTTATTTCTCAGGTTGAAGCAAATATTTCAGATTTAATCCTTCTCTATTGTTTTACTGCATTTGCTCAGTTATTTTTAGAATCTTTTTCTTTTGTTGTCCAAGGTGTTTCTAAAAAAACGATTGAACTTGACTTTATCTCAAATAAGATTCCATTTCTCTTTATTTTGTAAATTGAAAAATATTTTGCTTCATTCATAAACTTATCAACCTTATGTGCTCTGTTTTATAAAAATCAAGTAGGCTGGGTAAACAAAATTTCCATTGTGTTTCATTGATGGAAATGCCTCTAAGTAAGCATTTTCTATTATTATTTCATCTTTTCGTATAATATTAGTTATTGTCTTATGTACACTTTTTCTGCATTGACTAATAGTAGTGATTATTATTTAAACAAATGAAATCTTAACTGGTTTTAGATTATATATAAGAAACTTATTTTAAATGATTTCCTAGTGTAAATTTGTTTTCAAATTTATTCACTGTAGCTATTTTATTTTTATTATATCCCGCTAAGAGGCCTGTTTAGTTACAAAAGAGGGAATGCAATACCTTACATATTGCATGTGTAATTACTAAATTTGAATGATAATTTGTAAATTGTAATCTTATAAAAATTCTTTAACATTTCTAAGCATTTTTAAAAATATCTAATAATGAAAAAAAATAGTTTAAGTCTGAAGATTTAATGTAGAATCATTGAATACAAAAATCAAAACTTGCCTTTATTATATACATCACCAGTAATTTTTCCTACAATGTACTGTTTATAATTAATTATTAAAGGTACATGCTAATTTATTACATACAGCAGACATACTTGTACTGTGGACAATGTAGTTTAGTTACTATGAGAATGTATGCAAAATAATTGGTGGCTGATGGTTAAAATTTGTGATTACTTACCCACTTATTAACAGTTAAAGTTGTGCTAAAAAATTCTCAAGCATTTGTGTAATGGTTAGAGTCATTTTGTCTTCTAGGACAAAATAGTCACCTTCTGAAGTAATACCTTATGGTGGTTCCAGAGGCTGAACAGAAAAAGAGATTGTTATTTTGCCTTACATTTTACAATGTTGCAAAATGTGACTGCACAGCTTATTATCTCAGGTTGTCCTTTTGTGATAATGGTTAAGATGAATTCAGTAATTTTTTTTTTTATAAAAGTACCTCTGCCAGTTAAATATTAAAAATATATATATATTTTTTACCAAGCTCTAACTGGCAGAGGTACTTTTATAAAAAAAAATTACTGAATTCATCTTAACCATTATAATCAGGATTTAAAAAAAGATATGAATAAAGAAGAAAAGAATTTTCACATTGAGACATTTTTCTTTTGATCTTAGATATAAGTGAAAAAATTAATTTAATATATATAATCAAATATAATAGCCTAATTGTGAATGCATTAAAGATTTGAATTTAAGCATGGCAAGACAAGGAAAAAGTGGAGACATTTCAAAAACTTCAGTTAATATAATCATTGAAAATATTGCATAAATAATTAAATGAGCCACCTGAACAACATTGTACCTTAAAAAATTGCAGTTTTACACAAAATGGAAAAAAATTCAACAGATAAACTTACCTGCTTTACATCATCACATAAAATTATGCTATGTAGATTTAAATTTTTTAATGTCTCCGTAGAGAGGAATATGTATTTGTAATTTTCAAAAAAGGAACAGCCTAGTAATTGTTGGTGATTACACTTCTTTTTGTTGCATTATGTTGTTCTATTGCAACATAACAATGCAAAGTATTTCATAAATAGTATTCATTAATGAAATGGCACTAGGTTAAGTGAAAATAAAGTACTTTACAAGTAAATGTAATATATTTATTTATAAGACATTTGAGGAATAGGATTTTGCAAAATAACTAGCCTGAATGTTATTGGAAAACAAATTCCTCCCCTCAAAAAAAATATAATTTACTGTACATGTATGACATATTTATTATAAAAACACAAATATAAGTAAAATGAAGTACATGAATACTGCCAAACAAGTCATTAATGATGTAAACTATATAAAAATAATAAACTATTTTAATTACTATAATAAAAACAAAGCTGATAAAATTATTTAACAAAATATGAATAATCAAATTTTATGAAAAAACCTTTTGTTCTTTCCTCTAAAAAATATGTAACTCAAAGCACACAAATTGAAAATAAAATGAAGCTTTAACATTAATAATAAAATTTCATGAAAAAGTTCTTTCCTTTATTCAACAATGGAGACAAGTTACATGCTTTGTGCTATTGTAAAACTACTTCCATAACACCTGGTCTTTTTTCCTTTTATGTAATAGGAGTAACTTTGTGCCATTCATCTTCGCACGTTAAGCTGTCTTTGAACTCCTTGTTTATGAGAATTTACATTATCATCCAAACCTAACATCTGGAGTATTAGTTCTTTCTAAATTATAATTATCTAATTTCCTTTAAGTGGAAGTAATTTTAGATTAGCCATCCATATATTAAGTCATTGGGTTGGTCTAGTGGTGAACGCATCTTCCCAAATCAGCTGATTTGGAAGTCGAGAGTTCCAGCGTTCAAGTTCTAGTAAAGTTAGTTATTTTTATGGATTTGAATACTAGATCGTGGACACCAGTGTTCTTTGGTGGTTGGGTTTCAATTAACCACACATCTCAGGAATGGTCGAACTTAGACTGTGCAAGACTACACTTCATTTACACTCTACATATCATCCTCCAAAGTATTATCTGACTGTAATTACCAGAGGCTAAACAGGAAAAAGAAAGCCATGCAAAGTATTATTAAAATTTTAAAGATGCTATCGGTTGGTTTTCCAGATTAAAATAACTAACCATTTTATTAGGAAGCAATATTTTGCTTTCCTTTTGTTTAATTGACCATGCCAAAGGGTTTCTGCACCACATTTTCTCTGTTATGTGGTGCAGTTTCAGCTATTTTAAAGTTAAGTTTATTACTAACGCAGAATGTCTTTTTGTCACCACAATAATGCCATCACTGTACTTCTTTCCTATTTTGTTTTTTATTCAAAACATATTTGAGTAAATATTTATAATTTTTACATGTGTATTCTGTAATAAATAAAGTGGCTAATGGTGCTGCTGTACAAAAACTACCGACTATAATGTCAACCTTTACTAAACAATTTTACATTAAACCTAATACCACAGCGTACAGATAATTGCAATGTATAATCAGTAGGATACATAATTTAAATAACTTTACTCCACTTTTTTTTAGGAATCTATTATCTAAAGAATAGTTTTCTGCAGAAAGGGATCGTAGATTTTACTACTGTTATCATCTTGCCACAAATATACTCTGGGACAAACCTTTCTTATAAAGTTTCAATTAAATTTCTGATTTTATATAATATTTTCTCTTTGGTGTTTCATTATCTGAAAAAAATATTTTAATAATAATATTTGTCCTCTAATTGTTAATTTTTAGATAGTTAACTACACCCACATAGATTATAGATAATGAACTTCTGCATTTCATTTTCAGATTATTTTACTTGTCTTATAAAAATATTTCCATCTGTTTAATAATATAGAATTTTTATTTTGTCACTGTCTCAAATACAATCAATCCATCCATATTATCTTTTCTTCTTGTAGCTACTCTTCTAATAATCATCATCAGAACTATCAATTTTTGGTAATTCATCAAGAGATTTTCTTACTTCAACTTGACCTAATGCCAATTCTACTTTACTGAGAATCTATTTAACTAATTGGCTAAATTTTGCTGGATAATTTTTACTTTCCTGGCAATAGGTATACCTGTTGTAGCAGGGAAAGTAACTGAAACATAAAAAACTCATGAAAACTCCCGAAGAACATGTTATATTGGCCTATATTATTAAAGGGTTCCCACTGAATTTTAAGATTTTTTCCTGACTAATTTAGTAAAAATGTCCTGCTTATCATGTAATGCTATTGCAGTTTACTCTGCAAAATATGTAGATATTTTATTTTTTGCAGCCTCCACGATTCCATAGCAGCCCAATTCACACCTTTTTTTTTATTTGTTATTAGATTAAATTTTAAAATTTATTTTTTTATTTTTTTACAATGAACATTTAAAATTAGGCTATTTTTTATGGTAAATTATTTCAGTAAATTTCATTGCAAAGTGCAAAAAAACAACAATAATATTTAATAAGTTTCTTTCATATAAATGAACATCATGGTAACTAAATGTAACACAGATAAATAAAAATTAACTAAAGCAATTTTAAAAATAATTGGCTCAGACCTAAGATTACAACACTAACCTACATTATTTTGCAAAGTAAACAGAAAAAAAAAATTTAATATCTTGGTTAGCACAAAAATGCTAAGAAACACAGATTTCAATTTAAGAAAGAATATATAAAAAAAACTAAAATCAGTGCGACTGAAAGTAATACAGATAAGAAAACTAGAACAGAACACCTTATTTTGTACAAAAACAAACATTATTAACATTTAGTTGAAAAATATTTTGTCAATATTATTCTAATATAATTGCAAAATGCCATCAAAGTATAGAGCAAGAACATGATGACATAAGAGCATTAGTAGCTCAAAGCTGAAATTTGACACTATACAACTATCAGGAATTTTTTTTAAAAGTTGCACTAATATCTTCACATGAACTTAAAGTTAACTATTTTGTACAACATTGAGAATCCACATAATCTTTATAAAAAAAAAATAAAGTAATTGTGTTGTCGTTTTGCATAAATGAAGTTGAGGATTCAAATATATCATTTGCTGCTGATATCTATTACTCTGATCAGAAGATAAAAAAAACACAGATGTATCAAATCTGTATCACTAACGTTCTATATGCTGCTTTCCTTTATTGTGCGAAATCACTACCTTTTGGCCCATATTGCCCAGTCCAAAATGTTTTTTACACACATCAAAGAAAGCATGATAATCATTTCTACCTCTTCTCAACCAACTGAATTCTGGTTGGAAGTTTATATCTAATCACTGGTCATTAAACAGTCTTTTTAGATGATAAAAGCAATTAATTACCTAAAATACAAAAAAATTCACTTTGGTTTGAGAAAAATTCCAACAAACGTTAACCCTTTGAGCGCAAAGGGTGCTGGCCTGACGGAGGGAGCACGTCAGGCCAGCACTTCTCTGAGTTTACTCTGAATTATTTATGATGCCGCCGAGCACGCAGCTCGGTTGGCCAGCAGGACTCGCCGCATAACTTTCTGTGCTTGGTTGGCGGCCATATTGACCACTCTGTCACACCAGCTGGGAATTAATTTTAGAGCATTCACTGATATTTGTACATAGGATAAAAGAATGACAAATAAAAATTATATCTTAATTAATCATATTTTATTTTTACAAAACTTTATAGTTGAAATAGATAAACAGAAATATATTTTTACAGTTTTTATATGTTGTTAACATATCTTACTTTTATTATAAAAACAAAAATTGCTGCAATGTGAGTGACAAAAATTTTTTTATTTTTAAAAATGTTTTTGTGAACGATATAATTCAAAGCACATACCAATATGTAGTCCTGGATTGGCAGAACAGGTCTACAAAAAAATTTGCTTCGTTTTCTTTGCTGTCCAGGTCTGCAATCTCTGCACACTGCACAATCTTTGCTTTTTCTTTCTCCAAGAGGGTATGGAAGATGTAATTTGCCATTCAGTCCCCCTTCGTCTGCTACATCTGAAGGTCTTCCTCTTTTTCTGGAATTTTGTATATTTCCAACAAGCTGCTTCACTAAAACCTTTCTGAATTGTCTTTGACGTAATTTTTTTTGGTTGTTAACAATATAAATGGCAGTTAACATTCACCATAGCAGTTTCTAGGAGCCAAAAAAAACTTTTCTACATTTGGTGGATTTTCTCGTGAAAGAATAGCTAGCTATATATTGATCTGCCAGATCCATGCCACCCATGAATTTATTATACTTCCAAACCACCTTAGGCTTTTTTACCTCTTCTTCCTTATCCCCCTTTCGTATACATCTGATTGTCTTTGTCGATCCATCAGCATATAGAGTACCTAATATTGCTACCAAGTTGGTGTTTTCCACAAAAACAAGGATACCTCATCATTTTTTTATACAATTTAATATCTCCTTTTTTCAACTATTAATATTTTTTTTTGAGTTTTTTCTTTGTGCTCTTACATGGTCAGGAAGCCCTTGCCTGTTTAGCATTATGGTCCCAGTTAAATGAACTTGCCATTTTAGGAGTGCTGCCGCCAGGTCCAAGTTTGTGTAAAACCTGTCAGTAAACACATGGAGACCTTTAATATCTCCATAGGCATTTTTGAGTTTTCCAACAAGATGAGGTACCATATGACTAGTAGAGCCTAAATCAGATCTTGCCATACGGTCAATGGTCAGTTTACCAAAATAGGGTTCAATCGCTCAGATATATCCAGATTTTGCTTCACTCAATACAAAGATTTTTATGTTCCATCTTATTGGCTTGCCTTTGTTGTAAACTATGAACTGGATTTTCCCCTTAAATCCTACTGTGCTCTCATCTACACTTACATGATTGTTAGGAATATAATATTCCCTGAATTTATTGTCGAGGTAGAGGACAACATTACGAACCTTTCCAGACCGAGTCAGTGTGCCACGTACTGATCCAGAAGGAGGTGGACCAACATGAATGTTCCAAAATATTTGGGAAAACCTCTCTTTACTGAAAATATCCTTAAAAAATGGTTGTTCATCGACCCAGTTTGTTGAGAAGTAGTAGTCTATTTCAGGTTTTTCGTTCATCCCCATGTTTATAATTATTCCCATAAATGCTTTCATCTCTTCAATACTGATATCTTCCCAAGACCACCACATAAATACAGGGGTGTATTTTTTCATGGGCGTACCTATTGGTTTCATTGGTTATTTCAGTAAATAAAGTATCTGTGAAGAATAGTTGAAAGAATTGTAAAGGGTTTGTGGAATTTCACCAATTGGTGGCTTAAATTGACTAACCTGTGACCATTTATACTTTTGGAAGTCTTGATTGCCTTCCTTCCATTCTTTCCAATCAGAACCAGAATCATTTGTGTTATCGCTGTTTGTCTCTTCTTCCTCCACTTCATCTTCAAAAGTATCCACACTGTTGTCAATAACGTCTATATTATTGTCCAATGTATCCCCTTGGGTTTCATTGTCAAACTCCTCACATACATCTGATTGTATATCACTTTCATGATCAGAATTGACTAGAAAATCTTCATCACTGTCTGATGCACACAATAACTCTCTCACAGTATCAGATGGTAGATCAAAATCGCTATTCATTCTTAGGTTAAAATATTTACAGTAAATAATCACTTAAATATACATACACTTATGTAAAAAAAAACGACAAATTCTTCACCTATATATATATATATATACAATAAACAAAACCACAATCACTTTAATTGATAAAATAACTAAACAAACAACGTAAAGGTGACGATGCTCAACCAGAAACACGTAATCTTTATTTGGCGCTCGTTTTACTATCATATGGTTATTTAAATCACTTTCTACTCCATAGGTTGCAGCACATACCAGACATTGTACCAAGTAGGTTTATAACAGCTGAAATTTAAAAACATATTTATAAATGCCGTTTATTTTCATGGCCAGCACCGGTGGCCTCCCGAGTGTTTGAGTAATTTAATGTTGACCATCCGAGCTACGAGCACCTATGCATAAAAAATAATTCCGAGTTGCGGCGTAAAAGGCTGCGGCCTGCAGTGCTGGCAACCCGATCTGTGCGTCCAACCTATAGTAATGGTTACTGAGCGCGCAAAGAGTTAATCTTTAAATTTGAATGGTAACGTTTTGTTCTAATTTAACCTCTGAAAAAATTAACCGCAACCTGGAATACGCCTCCTTTAATACAAAACAATAATTGGAGTATGTAAGTGAAGGATTAGGTAACCAAAGAAATAATAAATTTGGATGACCATAAAAATGCGGGGATTACTTATGAAACTTAAAATAAATGTTGGGTTTAATGAATGATACGATACCATTTAGGTAGAAAATATATATTGAATTGGAGGTAGTGGACTGTATAGGATAATGCTAGGGCTGGAACAATTCCTTGGACCAGTATTGGAATGAAGATACTTGATAATAAGATAAACAACATTTAATTTATAATAAGTTTCACTGAACTATAAGACACAGTAAATGCAGATAATGGTACTTGCTGACAGAGTGAAACTGTGTTACTTACAAGAAATGCTAATCACGACTGACTCGCGGAGCTAAGTATGTTGCTCCTGACAATTGCTAAACACAACTGATCGGTGGCAGAGCGAAGACGATGTTGTTGCTCCTGACAAATGTTATACATGACTAACTTAATGATTGGTTACAATCAAACCTTGTTACAAGTTCTACCACCACTTCTCAATGTCCAACAATAAGTAAGAACAGGTCATGTTAATGGCTGCTTGAAGCACACAGTTGCTGGGGGATAGGGCGACCGGGAAAGTTATCAAATATATTTTGCCATTACTTAAAAGATATTTTATTAATAACTAACATAATCTTAATTAACAAAAATGCAATTCTATGAAATTTTTTCTGACTAAATTTTTATTTCCTGCCTGTGGGAACCCGTATTATAATCTCCAGTTTCCTTTATAATCTTGTACTATATATATATGTGTGTATTTTGTATTACTCTTGCCATATGGATTTATGAATGCAGATTATATAGACTTAAATATAAAATATATGAGTATTTACAGATATTTAAAAATTTCAACTTTAATTATTTTTAAAAATCTGTGCAACCTTTTTGCTGATTTTAAAGAAATATGTATTGTAACAAGAAATATGTATTTTAAAGAAATATGTATTGTATTTTAAAGAAATATGTATATGTATTTAAAGAAATAGGTATTGGACCTGAGTAATGAATTCCTATCAATTAAGAAGAAAGAAAATATAATAATGGGAGGAGTCCAGAAAAGGGCTAAACTAAACCATTTTATTTAATAATAGTGTTTTGTAATTCTGCCCACTGACACACCTAAGCAAATGTTCTTCCATGAGGAAGAATTACCAGGTTAGGAATGCATGAGATAAAGGGTAAAGAAGATAGGAAGTATAAATACTGCGGGGAACACCAGTTGAAATTAGTCTAAGTGAGACATTATGTCAGTCGATGAGAATATTCTGCAAGGAATGCAAATGTGTATCTATAGATACACATTTGACGCGATTAAGCCGATGTCATAAGTAATTCCAGTGTGGACAGTACATGAAAGCAAGAAACAGTTCGGTGAGTTACTGTTACACTATAAGAGATAATGTACTAAATTTCATTCATAAATTATTAGGGTAGTTTTCTTTGTGAACAGCAAAGATGTTTGGAGTAAAAGAACTTCATACTTGTCTTATCTATTGTACTATCGTTGTTAATACAAGACTAGTGGTTAAAAGTGTTAAATAAAGACTAGCGATCATGTTAATCTCTTTTGTCAATGAGACTGAATTCTGGTTTTCATTATTTATCTACCTGTGAATAAATCCTGACTATTATTTAAAATTCTGTTTTGTATGTAATCACTGTTGTGATTACGATTCATATTTGTTTATCATTTCTGTATGCTGTTGTCATCATTATTATTGATTTGTCTTGTTTTATTTAAGTTTTTAAACCAATAAATTGTAATTTCATAAACATTTTCAATTGTCAATCTCTCAATATCCTGATTGAGCCACAAATGTGTGACAATATATATAAATATACAATAAAAACAGCACTAAAATACATGATAAATGATAATGGAAAATTCTAACAAAACACTTAAACTATACAGAGGATACTGAAGGCTGTGAGATATCAAAAGTGATATTAATATTTAGTTTATAGAGTAGGCAGTGAGAGTGTTCTCAAGCATTATTCACAGGTGGTCTGTAAATTACTATTATATGAGAGGTTATCTCTAAAGTAAAGATAGTTTCATTGTAAAAATATTTATTCTGAAAACTTTATAAATACTTTTTTATTTCTCTTAAACTAATATATACTTCTCTATATATAATCGCCACATGAATTAACACATTTATTATAGTGATACACCAGCTTCAATACACCCTTGTCGTATTCTTCTGCCGCCAGTGATTAACAGCATTTTTAAGTTCATCATCACCCACCAATTGCTTACCATTAAAAAATTCTTTCAATTACCCAAACAAATGGTATTCAGAAGCAGCTAAGTCTGGACTATATGGTAGGTGATTGTAAATTTCCCATCACAATGTTCTCAGTAAATCACATTATCGTGCAGTAGGACTATGCCATTGGTCAGCCACCCGCATCACCAATTTTGAATGGCGTACTGCAACTCATGTAGTTTCACAGTAGGCTTCTGCATTTATAGTCATTCAACATGGTATGAAATTAATCAGCAGTATGCCAAACCGATCCCAAAAGACTGTGACCATCAGTTTACATCCAAATGGCTGTGGCTTGACATTTGTTAGTCTGTTTAGCGATTGCAGATGTGTTTACGCCTTTTGCGTAAAGTCGTTTTATTCCAATGAATTCAAGGTTATGGTCGAGTCTTGTAGTTTACAGGCTTGGTAATTTTATTTTGCATTTTTGTAAGGCTTATCTACGTGTATTTTAAAATAGGTTGTTTGGGTTTGTTTTCGATATCATTTCTCTCAGGCTCCAGCTTGACTGACTGTTGCATCATCATATTGGTGTCAACGTATTTCATATCTCGCATTATTTATTACTGTTTAGTCTTAAAATATATATATTATTCTTAAGTGTTTTTTATTCTCAAACAATTTCAATATTGTCATAGTTCCTAGAAGTCTATTTCTCTTTGTTTGCGCTGATGTCATTTCTTCAACTTGCGTATTCAGAAATTATTTTATCACTCTTACGTAATTCTTTAGTGGTCTGCTTGCTTGAAAATTATTTTTGTTTTGTCTTCGTTCCCGAATTCCACACGTTCTCATACTAACACTTAGACACTACTCTTGTTGTCAAAACACACACACACACACACACACTCTTCTGTCCATTGCTTTGTTCGCTTTCCCTATCTCTCACCACGCCAGCTATGATTATTCTAGTCCTGACTTTCACGTTGTGCTGATCCTTCCAGCCTTGAATGGATCAGCTTGCATTTGTCTCTCTTGAATAATTGTTTAAATATTTTCATCGCATTCATACTCGCATAAATGTTGCTGTATTTCTCTGTCGAAATATTCTTTAGCTCTACTCGGCAGTGTCTCGTAACTTCACCGATCTCTATGTTTGGTTTTGCCTCGTTTCTTTGTCAAGTTTAATCTGCAAATTCTGTATATTACGTCTATGTTGAAAGTGGTTCAATTCTATCGACGCCGTATCTTCTCGAGCTGCTGATTATATTTTCATCGATGCAGAATCTCCGAACTCGTTGCTACGTATTATTCTACCTCTAAACCATGTCTCACCCCTGCAGACTACGCCCAGGATTACTGTATGTATTCATTTACCTTCATTCACGAGTTCGTCTCTTGCTAATATTTGTGTGCTACAGGCAAATTCAATTTTCATTATTTATTACGTTAAATAGTTATTTTATCATTAAAATTTGTGGAACATTCAGTTAATCGTACATTATCTCTTCTCTTAAATTAATCTAAAGAAAATTACTCCTGATGTGAAGTTATGTTTTAGGACTTCTTTGTAATTTTATATTTTCAAGAAACCTTACTACTAAAATGAACTCTATTTATATGTTTACTTATTTCAATTTGATTATTGTAATTAATTCCTTTTGTACTAGAATATTATTGTGGCCTTTTTTCTATACTAAACTAGAATTACATGTTTTAATTATTAATGATAAATTTGTTGTTCATAAATCAGGAAAGGCCAGTGCCAATAATTAAGATTTACTGTAATTGATTTTTCTAAGCTAAGGACATCTGTTCTTTGCTAATTTCAATATTACAGCATATGTCAGTAATGCAATAGTTTTTCTAATTGTAAATAAGTAGTTTTATGTTCTCTTGTTTTCGGGCTTTGTTGAATTGTAGATTTTCAAAATGTTTATTCATATATTTTCTCATTTAATATCATTATTCATTTGCTGATATTTCTTATGTTTTAACATAAGTTCATTTATTTTCTTTCTAATTAAAGTCCAATTTCTTTTGGCAAATACGAGCTGTGTGTTTTTTGTTAACTTTACCCAACAGGATGACAGCCATTTTCTCTCTGGCGTGTAATACAAAATTCATGTTTCATCGCCAGTAATGTCTGAATTAAGGAACTCATCTGTGTATGAGTTCCTTAATTCTTTACTGTGTAACATAAAAAATTCCAAAGCAGATCCCATTAACATTTTTTTGTAACATTCAGTTAAGATGTGTGGCACTAAACCTTTCTGAAGCCTAAATGGTCATGATTAATGTGACTGATAACAGCTCTTGAAACATCAGTTAAAAGAAAGGCCAGGTCGGAAATCTGTGAGTGACGATCTTTTCTGATTTTACCATAGACGCGTTTGATTAAGTTGTCTATGATTACAGAGGGCCTCCCCAAATGTTCATTGTGCACATTAATTCTGTTGTTTCTAAACCTTTCATACCATTTTCTGACATTTCTTTCAATCATTACATTATCACTGTACACAGCAACCAACTGTCTATAAATTTCAGCCGGCTTAATGTTCTGATGGTTTAAAGAATGTACGACTACGTACTTCACAGTTGGTGGAAACTTCATTTATTTTATGGCAACATCAATTCATTTTATAATGAACCCCCGTAATCAAAGAGATACTACAATGCGACAACTTACAAACAACAATGCAGTGTGTACATTACTAGCATGGCCATGAATGACACAGCTTCGCCAACCTTAAGGAGAGAAATTTTCTAGTAGTCTTACTTTATAGATATCCCTCGTATATTATAAAAAGTGAGACAGCCATCATGGATTCTCACAAACTAGTTAAATCTCACTTTCATGAAGACAAACAACGTATGAACTAATGTTTTTACTTTTTGGATCCAGAATTGTATTGTTTATATATATAAAAATAAATACTATCTAAGGTCTGAAGTACTTCTCAACCAACCAAAGCAGCAAAAAGTAGTTTTCAAGTGAGGTATTTTACTTTTTCATAGTGTTATGTGCATATGTAAGCATTAATTATTATTATAGGCATTATTAAGAGGCACAAGGCCTACTTTTCTGTTACACATGTTGTATTTTACATTATGACTTATTTATTCGACAAGTTATTATTACCTTATGTAAATTATTTTGGATATTGTGAGACGCACAGAGTATTTGTTTTCCTGTTACAAAGGTACACAATTTGAAATACGCAGTTAATGACTCGGGGTACAACTTTCCAGCCAGCTTTCTATGAAAATTGGATTCTAATTAATAATTCTTAAAGGCGTGAACAAGCTGTAGGAACTTTAACAAGGAACACAGTGGCTTTACTGAATCCATTTTAACTAAGTTACAGAAGTAATATGAAGACTTCCAGAACATCATTATAATGTAAATTTATCTCACCGATGTAGAATAAAAATGCAAATATTTTAAATTTATGACTAGTAGCATGGGTATGTCAGATGGGATGACAATACTGAATGTGATTGGTTAGGCAAAAGAAAGTTTCCAATCAATTTCCAGTAATATGTAATGTGATATAAATAAACGATATGATGTACATACAGTAGGCTGGGCAAGTTCTGTACTCGGCCAAACATTGCACTGATGAAACATAACTTTTGTTTCCTAACATGCAATACATGATTTTAACCTGTTTTTTGATGCTGAAAACGAATATGAACTCGGAATCTATCGCCCACTATTTTTAAAATTTTAATTAAAAGGATTTTTTTCATTTTTCAACATATAGTTAGCATTTTAAGCTCCTGTACTGTATTTTGTTAGCTGAAATTTATTAGTTAACTTTAACATAATTTGTAAGCTATAAATAAACAATAAATACTGAACAATGATTAATCATGTCTGTGCAGGTCAAAACATGTAGCTGAAATTAACATTTGTATTGTTTGTATTAGGCACATTAATTTTGTTCAGTCTTATTGCTGTCATAAGTTTGTTAACAGTGCAGTGTCATAATGTCTTGAAATTGTGTAAATGATGTGGATGCCTTTTGTTATGTGTGGTGAGTTTACCATAAAATCAAATAAAACAACATTACATCTTTACAAAGAAATTTCTAAAAAAATCTAAACATACGGTAAAATATCCATCGTTGAAATCTACAATCAGGCCTGTACCTCACTGTGAAACTATTACAGTTCCTGAGCCACCTGTGAATGTATGTTTCGAAAGCAGCGATGAAGAATAAGGCAGTACCTGAAGAAGACAACAATGATTTTGATTTTTATCTTCTAATAAGCCACATCTTATACCACAAGGTAAATTAAATGACTTTGTTAGGGATTTAAATTTATCAAAAAATCAAGCTGAACTGTTAGGATCAAGACTGAAAGGTTGGAATTTACTTTTAAAAAAATACAAAAATTTCAGGCTTTCAAAGCAGACAAAAAGAACTTTCTCAGTACTTTATTGATGAAAATAATTTGGTTTATTGCACAAATATTATAGAGCTTATGTTGCACTTAGAACAAGTTCATAAACCTGAGGACTAGCGCATTTTCATAGATTTGTCCAAGTATAATTTAAAAAGTGTTTTACTATACAAAGATAACAAATATCCTTCGATACCAATTGTTTATGGTATTAATTTGAAAGAAACATATGATGTGATGAAAGACGTTCTTGAAAAAATATATTATAAAAAACATAGCTGGAACATATGTGGTAATTTGAAAGTTAACTATTTTGTTAGGCTATACTAACTAAGTAGATGTGTTTTCTTTGTGAATGGGACAGCCGCTGAGCTAGGGATAAACATTATGTTACCAGAGTCGAGAAATGAGACAACTCCAAATGGGAAAAATATTATTCATGAAAAATAAAAATATTAGTTGAATCTGAAAAAACATTTTTACCCCCTCTTCATATCAAGGTAGGAGTAATGAAAAATTTTATAAAAGCAATGAAGGATAGTCCTGGATTTTTGTACATCAGGCAGAAATTTCCGAATGTAAGTGAAGGAAAAACTGAAGAAGGAATATTTGTTGGTCCTAAAATAAGAGAGTTGGTCAAAGATGATGTATTTAACTCAATGTTAAATATGTAGAAAGTGCAGTTTGGTCTTAATTTAAAGAAGTTTGAAAACATTTTCTTGGCAAACAAAAACCCGACAATTACCACTCCTCCTGAGTTGGGATTGTCAAAAAAAAGCTATGTTAAGCTCTCCCAACTCATCAATCCTACTTCTGCTTTCTTCTGCTTTGTCCCCCCCTGCTCTGATTCTATTTCTTGAAACTAGTCCTTGTGATTCTTTATTCTAACAATTTTAGATTTTCAAACATTACATAGGATTGGGTGTTTATTTGTTCATTAATTATGTCCAGTCCTTTTAATTTTAGCTTGAATATTTCCATGTTTTCTAGAATATATAATTAATTATTCAAGCTTAAATTAATATTAATAGGACAAGACACATAATTAATGAACAAATAAACATTCAATCCAATGTAACATTTAAAAATCTAAAGCTGTTAAAATTAAGAATCACAAGGATTAGTTACAAGAAATTATAGAACTGTTAGAGCAGGAGGGACAAAGTAGAAGAGGCCATCGTAGTAGTGATGGAGGGAGTGGGAGGAGCTTAGTATATCTATTCAATAATTCTAATTCGCTGCTAAAAGTAGTTTTGAGGATGGAGGTATTCTGAAATGCATCAGCTATGAATGTTATGAGTGTCAATGTTTTTTTTAACAAAAATATATAAATTTTAATTACGAGATAGAATTAAAGATTCTTTAATTCAAGATAAAGATTTTTTAATTAAAAAGAAAAATCTTTATTTCCATTTTAGGTATAAAACATTAAAATTTTTAAGAATTTTAAGTAAGCTGCATATATAATAAACCATTATAATAAAAAATTGATTTTTATTACATTTTATGCATAATTATTAATCTTGTGAGTGTAACCTCTCCTTAAACTTAATAACAAATTACAAAAAAGCCAACTTGAAAAAACTAGTTCTTTTGACTTATCAATTTGTACTGGGTTCTGAGTTATATTGCACAATTTTAATTTATATTGTCTAATATAAACAGTTAAATAAGGAGTAATTTATGATAAAATAAAGAAGAATATACAAAGTAGTTAATTTTGAACACAAAGATTTATTTAGATGTGACATCTACTTAGAAATTTAAGACTTTTTTTTTTAATAGTTTGTGCTAGTTCTTGTGCATCTGATTTATTTGTTATTAAATCCCTTTTGTCTAATATAATATTTCCAATTGTTACTGTAAGTTTATTATAAAACCTGCCATAGAACTAATCTGCCAAAGAATAATGGTTATTACATATTTTAAGGGTAATTTTTAAATAAGTAATAATTTTTCTTTGTTTTCAACCATTCAAAAAATAAGAAAAGTTGTGCACTTCTGTTTAAGGAAAATAAATGAAACTATATGGCTTAATACTTAAAAAAAGACTTTATTTAACATCTACAAGTCATTTACTTCACGCAATCTTCTGACAGCGGATCTGACCGATGTTGCTGCAGTAGTAGAATACACCCAAGCTCCACCAGCTACAATACGCTTACATCTTTTGCATGACCAAATTCCAACACAGCTACGTTTCATAGCATCCTGTTAAAAAAAAGAATAAAATTAACTGATAATTACCATTACAAAATAAATATTTCATAATTAGTTATCTAATATTTTCAAAAATATGAGATTTCCAGTAAATTTGTATAACAGAAAATTAACTGATAGGCAAAACAATAATGATTTTAATAATTAACCACATAATGGATTAAATCTCTTTGTAGTACATTCTTTAAAATCTATCTGTAAAAAATTACTGAAAATAATATAAGGTTTCCTTAATACTAATGTAATCTGAACAGAACTAAACACATTTTTACTTAATTGCTATATAATAATCTCTACGCTCTTTTTTACATTATAAGGAGATTGTCACTACCAAAAGTACAAAATACTGCACTAATGTAGGTTGTAAAATCAAGAGTTCTTATTCTAATCTGATAATTTGCAAAATAGTATAATGATTGATATCTTTTGTGATGATTTTTCCTGATATGTTTTGTGTTTTTTTCCAAAATTGTTACCATTAGAATTTCTTGTTAATGAAAACTAATACTTATTTTAAAAGATTACATCAGAAATAAAAATAACTTCTAAAGTAGTGGACTAATTTAACTGCTAAAGAATTGTATGTTTTTTTAGACGTTACTATATTAACCCTAGCGGTGTCAAATGCCAAAATCCGCCTAGTGTTGCCAAATTCTATGAGCCTCACTTCTTTTGGAAGTGCTATTAGTAAAATACGATTTTAATGCTTTGTAAGGTTATTAACAGAGGGTACAACTGTTACTATTTTGAACAATCCAGTTAATGTGACTGTATATTTCATTTTGGTGACTTTCTGGTTATAATGAAAAATCCATCAAGGTAAATAATGAAATTTCTTCATCACTTCTTATAATTATTTTCTGCCAAATGTCTTACTAACTTGGTTAGTGATCTTAAAAGTCCTATGACATTTTAGTTTTGCAATAATGAATAGTTATTTTATCAACTGTAACTAAACACAGTGAGTGACAAGCTGCACTGCTAAGAGCCTACACTGCTAATTTAGCCTATGTTGATTTTGTTAGTTATTTTAGTATTTTTCTTTTTCTTATTTTTAGACATTTAGTTCAAATGCTATTTTATATCTTCCAATTGTCATAGATAAGAATGATAATTATATACGGCTATTGTAGCTATTATGTCTAACAACACAAAAAATAATAACTACAGCGATAGACCTTGTATAGTGAATTTTCAAATATTTTAACCATAATGTCGCCATTTAAAAATGTCTGGAAAAATCTTTCCTAGATTATTCACAAAATAACTTTTTCGTTATTAATTTCTTTTTTTACAAAATAGTATGTGTGAAACTGATTGGGATTAAACTGATTAGAAGATGAGGTTCTTATTCCTTCTGTAGAATCTATATTTACTGAATCACCTGATCCCGTGGTAAATTCAGATGAAGATGATGGTGGACTGATAAATCACTTGAGCAAATATCAGTTACTCGCTGGAACTGAAGTAGTTTTTTCTATTTTGTGGAGAACTGGAGATGATGAGTCTATTGGCTTTGTACTTGACGTATCTATTGGTCAACATTAATAATTCAGATAACCTGTTCAGGTCATAATAATGATGGAAGTATTACTACAACATCTTTCTAATAGACTTAAAAAAGCACAATCATATAAAAAATAAAAAAATAAAATTGTTTCAAGAACGTGTATAAATAATGACATATCAGGGCACAACATAGTTCTTTGGCAAATTATATCAAATGTCACCTTGTAATAGTTTTGATGATGATGTCCAAATGTAATGGTAACTGAGAATAATCCTTCATCACCAAGGAAGAAATAAAAGTATTTCTTGGTGTACTAATTATTTCTGGCTACAATGTATTGCCAGGAAAATGTTGATATTGGGAAACGAGTTCTGATATGAGAAATGAACTTGTGTACGGGTCAACGAGAGGAGATCAGTTTCTGTCAATAAATCTGTTTATTCACTCTGTAAAGATGAAGACTTTGTGACAAATGAAAAAATGTGGAAATTTCACCCTCTTGTAAATCTTTTAAAAAAAGAGGTTTGCAGAAAATGTTATAAAAATAATATGATAACTGAATAAAAATTCCACATGATGAAAGACTTGCATACTTGATTCTAAACAAAGACAATGAGAATGCCTAGCAGTGCCATATGGCAACTGCGGCTCAAACCCAGGGGAAGTACAAGCACCCCGCAATGCCAAGCAGTACCTGCTGAATCTTCACACTAATTTTTACATATAGCTTTAATATATATAATTAAGTGTTACAAAAAATTAAATTCAGGCGTTAACGGGTTAATTACCAGAACAAAAAAAAATAGAATAATCATCTGATTAAAAACCAATATTTTCACAAATAATGGAATGTAACAACATGAATCTTCAATATTTTGAGTAGGTTTCAATTTATCAAGTACACAAAATAAGACATTGGCCACAACCATAACACTTCAAAAACAATTTCTGTCCTTTTCAGATTCTCCGTAAGAATGAAAGTTTAATTTTGTTTAAGGGAAGATCCAAAGAAAAGAAGCATATTTGATAACTGTCGGTTTGTTCTTTGTATGTAAACACTGTAATGTCACAAAGAACATGGTAAACAGAAAAAGAAAATACATGCCAAATCAGAATGAAAAATTGCAAAAAGGTGAAATTCAGTCAAGCCACACTATCGCTACGTTAGCTTTGAAGTGGATGGACAAAAAAAAAATTAGGATGCTGACCATTGACATCTGTACTGAAATTTAAAATAAAAGAAATTAAAACGTACCACTTATAAAGACAATCATAGGGTGGGATATTCTACCCTACTAAACGGCATTTGTATATGTGCATCCCCCTTGGCTTAGCACCAGAATGTACTGATCACTAGCGGAAAATCCTGATTTGTTAGTAGATGTCTCGTAGTGGACTTGACACTTGTTATACTGTTATTTAGTGATATATATGTAAAATATATATTAATGTATTCTTTTATTTATGTGATTGTTTTTCTTCATTTATCATTTATGTTAAGACTCAAGTTTTCATTTCCTCTTTTTTATTTGTAAAAATACATTTTTTTTTTTACTTTTTCCTTACTTTTTGTAAATTCTCACTTTTTTTGTTACTCTTATTAAACGAATTTGTTTAATGCTCTATTGTTAGTCAGCCTTGAAATAAATAAATAAATTTTACTACCATAATTCATTCATTCAATATCATAGCAGATCTTATCTTAATACACAACTATTTTCAATACAAATAAATCTATACCGAGAATACTATACATTATTCAAGTAGAATTGCATGTACAATTTTTTTTTGGCCTTGTAGTTACAGTTAAACATATATATATATAGGCAAAACACATGGGTCAAATCAAATTATAAACAATAAAGTTCAAAATTAAAATAAACTATAATTGTCAAAACTAGAAGAATTTTGAATCTTATATATCTTCCTTAGTGATTTATTGATTTTGAATTATTGTGTCAAGAATTCGTAAATTGAATATAAAATATAAATAAATTTAATTTATTTTAAGCTTCCAATTCTCATATTGACAGAATTTGCATGGATAGATATTATGGATTTTGATGAAAATATTTAAGTGTGCAATCTTTAAAAGATGCCTAAACCGATCTAAATCAAATTCAATTGGAAAGATTTGCTGATATTTTTTCACTTTTCCTCGATCAATTTTCATAATAAAAAAAAAAAATTACACTAGAGGTAACCAATTTTGGACACCTAATAATAGCATTTAGAGATACCGCCCGCCAGGGCAACCTGTCTGGAGGGCCTAGCTGCAGAGGCATGCCTACGGTACACCCTGCAGCTAGTAATAATAATATGGGGCAATGTAGACAAGACAGAATGTTGCTTCTCACCCGTCTATAATGTATGAGAAAATCCATCAATAAAATTTAGCTTTCCATTTTTTTTATCTTTGGCTTCCTAAATTCATTTTCTCTATATAAAACAAAAACTGGGAAACATTCATGCCTTGATGATATCAAACTAACAGTGATAAACCAGCTATTATAAAGATTTCATGTGTCAATTTATAAACAAAAATGGATAGGCCTCAAGAAGTATAGACAAATCGCTACGACTAACATCAGAATATTTTCTGTCTGTAGTTCTACCATCAGGAAAGAAAGCTGATATCACAGTTTTAGAACTTTCCTGTCACGTGACTTTTTTCTGATGCATGGCTTACACATACTCAACTTAATTTAAATACAGTATTTCTTGTTTATTTAATTCAATGATTCTAACTACAGCACCTGTGCATACCGTTATTTCATTCGCGCAGGTGTGAAAGTAATAGTGGCCACTTTAAATATTATTCATTTATCTACCACTCACTAGTGATGTCACTACATAGCAGACTACAGCAGTAGTCCGTCCGCTAAGTGGGATAGGGGTGTGGGTGGATAAGACTCCATTTTGATGGGGAACAAATTTATGGATCCAACAAGATGCTAACAGAAAAAACCCACTGTACTGGCTTCTACAACATCTCAAAATTATTACTATTTTTTGGAGTGGGGTGCAATTTAGTAAAAATATTTTACACAAAAGATGTTTTTTAATAATTTTCAAAAAAAGAAAAAATGCAATGAAAATCACCCCTTGTACTGCCTTCTATAACTCTTCAAATTTACCAAACAAGTGTTTCTACAAAAGTAGTTTATTAATAACAAGTAGCATTTTTTTGTCTTGTCTGCAAAATGGGATGACTTTTTGTAGTGGCGTGCTTTGGAATTTACCACTCAGAATTAAATGTACAATAATGTTATCACAAATTTTAATTTAATTTAAAAAAAATAATTTTTGTTTATAGTTTGCTTATGTTGCATTAAAATATTATTGTTAATGTAATGAATTTACGGGAAAAGTTTTTAATGGAAAACCTGGTCCAGCAAGAAAATTTACAAAAAATATTTCAATAGAAATATAAACTACCTCTAATATGTTGCTGTCCATTACAGCAAGAAAACTAAGGGCAAGAGTTATGCTGTCTAGATATATACTATTGACATAATTACAAATCTATGAAACTGATTAATTAAAAAACCTGTGATTTGATAACGTTATAGTGAACATCTAATCTACTTTCTTTGTAAAATCTGATTAAATGCCACTTGGTTTATGTGTTCACTGATTTACATGACATTTGTCAATAATCTAAACATGATAATTGGTTTTTGTGAATTAATTTTCTGCATCAGTTACACACAAAACAAATTCTGTCAATTGAGCATTTTAAAATGATTTTTCCTTCAATTTATAAGCTAATAATCATTAATGATAAGGATTTTTCATTCTTATAAAATTAATTTTTCCTAACTATACCATCAACTACAAATATAACTGGGCTTAAGTAGTTATTCTGAGAATATATATTTAATTAATAAACAAAAATAAAAATTCAGTAACAGGAAAACTTATTTGAATAATAAATCTGTCTTTTCAAATGAGTTCATTTTTTTCCGTATATGATAGAAGCACTGTCAACAATGTACATCAGTGTATTAAATGTGTAGTTCAAATTTAGCAACCAAATAAGTAGGATATATTTTATTAAAAGTAGCAATTTATTTTGTTTGAAAATGAAGAACAAAGGATTTGCATTATGTTGAGACATTTGCATTTGACTGACATTTTGGAAGTATATTTATTCCAAAAATGTTGTATTTTCTACAAAAGCAACATTGTAGGCCAATTATTGACTTATAATTACTCAAATGTGGTATAGCAGCTGATGAAACATGGATATGTGGTTATAAAACTAAGTTCTAATCATCTAAATGGAAAATATTGAAAAGTTTTTCAATTTCAGTCTAGTTAGACTGAAAAAAATGCAAACTTTGATCACCTATTAATATTCTCCTTACTATTTTTTTTTTCAGATTACAATGGTGTCATCCATAATCAATTCCCACACCACAAGGTTGTGTGGTCAACAAATAATATTTCTTAGCAATTTTACAGTTTATAAGGGCAGTACAAAGAAAACAACCACAAATCCAGGCAAACAATTTTTGGATTTCATCCCACATTAATGCTACAGACAACTCACACTTCATTATTCATTTAAGATTTTTTAATCAAAAATATCACTAAACTGATGCCATAGCCTCCACATGCTTCAAAAAGTACCCTGTAACTTTTTCCCACAGATTAAGAGAACAATTTACGACAATAAAAGAAATAAAAATTACTAAGTGAACTTAAGATAAAAAAAAAATTCTTCCAAAAATGTTTGAGGATTAGAAGAAATGCAGACATAAGTGTCACATCTATGGCAAATTATTTTGAACGGGGAAATATAAAGTATAAATACTTTTTTTTTTTATAAAAATTAAAATTCTCATTTGATCACATCTCATAAATTAATCTATTGAAAATGAATTCAATAACATGAAAAACCAGCTGTGATTGGTCTCATATTTTACTTTTTCAGCTATATATGCTACTAAAACAATAATGGGAAAATATATATATCTGTAAAAAAATATCTAAAATGGTATTTTTAAGTTTTGTACCTTAAGAAGACATTAAAATTAAAAAAAAAAAAGATTTAAATAAATTTTTGTCTGATGGATGTTGATGTGTGTACGAAGGAAAATCAAATATACGTGGGATTTTTGTTCCCGAGTGTCTATGGTTGGTAGGACTGGGCCGACGCTTCTAGTATGCTTGAATGAGGAGAGCCAGCCATTCCACACTCCAAATTAATTCGTCAGTAACACTCACAATGTCAGAGCAATGGTACACCTCCAATGCGCAATGCATAATTATAAAATTTCTTGCTTGTGAAGAAGTTCAAGTGATGGAAATTTTCTGGAGATCGACTGCATAGTTCGGAGAACAAACGCGGAAAACCAGGAATACGATTGCTGTCCTTGGACCAGACGAAAACATTTGCGTGGTTTGAGACATTCTTGAAGACAATCAATGGGTGAGAGTATTTGAAATAGCAGAACAGGTCGGGATAAGGTATGGGAGCTGTCAAGCAATCATCACAAATGACCTACAGTTCCCATAATATGTATGACAGATGGATCCTTCACCTTTTGATCACAGATCAGAAGTTGAGACTTTGGAGGTCTGTCAGAAGCTTACAGCAAGGTCTGTGAAAGAAGGTGATAACATTTTTGAGTCAGGATCATCACCTGCGACGAAATGTGGGTTCACCACTACACTCCTCAGTCAAAACAAGCCAGAATGGAGTGGCGGTGAAAAGGGAAGGCAGCCCCAGTGAAAGTCCAAGTCTTGACTGTCAGCTGGCAAGGTTCTTTACCATTTTTGCACAAGCGATGCACAATCAATGCTGCTTATTACTGCGAGCTGTTGAATGAAGTGAGGGCTGCAAAAGACGAGACCAACAGATTCAAGAGGCCATCCTCCTACATGATACCAGGCCACATACTGCAGCTCTAATGGTCTCATAACTAGAAGAAATGCACTGGAGGAACTCAATTTGATCATCCTCCCTGCAGCCTGGACCTATCGCCCTGTGATTTTCATTTGTCTGGGCCGCTTAAAGAAGCTCTAGGAGGGGCTCCTGACGCAACCAGCTTCATTCTATAATGCTGCGATAAAAAACCTACCTTCTTGCTGGGAAAAATGTATTTCTAAAGCAGGAAACTATGTAGAAAAATAAATTATATTTGCCTTTTACTTTTCAATAAATAAATTTAAAAATAAAATCAAATCCTGTTTATATTTGATTTACCCTTGTATGTTGGCCTGCATTTGGTCTAACTTTCCTTGTTGACAGATTTTTTTCAAACCTTGTAGACAGGTAATATCTTGCTTCAGCAGAGGAGCTAATGGGAGTTTTTTGTATCTATATTTTCTACATCAACGGGTCTTCAAACCACAATAAAACCTTTTTGACTATCCCACTCCAATGGCTTGTGGTAACAAAAAATATTTTTATAGATTTATAAAAATGTATTTAAAATTTAAACCCATCTTACATGTTACGTTTACATCTAAAAAGTAAAAAATTATAATTCTTTGATAATCCTTACCTCTTTGGTATTTCTTGGAAAAAAAATTCTCACTCGCTTGTTTGAAAATGTTGACTGTATTTAGAATTATAGTTGTTGTATCTTTATATTTAAAAGTTTAAATTATAAAAAATATATATATATTAAAAACTGATTTTATTTTGTTTAAGATTATTTATACCTCTTCTCTGATCATTGGAAGCACAAAAAAAATTGATTTTAGTTTATTTAATATTCATTTTTAATCATTAAAAAAAAGCCCTCTGATGCATGAACCCCCCAATTTTTCAAAAGGTCTAAAACATACTAATATTTAATTTTGGCTATTGCTTTATTTTGCTGAACATCACGGTTTAAAAAACTGAAATTTCATCAAAGAAATAATTTTATATTTAATGATATTAAAAAAAATCATTTATTTTACACACACACGGTTTGTAAAGTAATGAGACTGGTTAGGAAAAACTTTTTATTTACAATTCAATTATACATACTCTATCACCTTCAAAATAGTTCCCTTGAGAATGTTCTTCCCACTCCTTCATAGCGGTGTTGGAACTCAGAAACCATAATATCCTTCAGATGGCCAGTTACATTTTTTTTTTGTTTATTGCTCCAAAATGGTGTCTGTTGAGGTGTGTTTTTTAGTCGGGAAGAGCAACAAGTCGCAGGGACTCAAGTCAGGTGAATAAGGTGGTTGAGGAACTACAGGAATGTTTTTCTAGCCAAAAACTCATTAATTGAGAGTGCAGTGTGACAAAGTGCATTGTCATTATGCAGCACCCTCTTGTTTTTTATGGCTGCTCTCAAGCGGGCAGCTCTTTTCCACAGTCTTTCAAGAATTTCTTGGTAAACATATCTGTCCAATAGACATAAACTCAAAAAGTCTCTGATTAGCTCAATATTTTTGTCACTTTTTGATGTTAAGGTCTTCCAGGGCGTTGATTGTCCGCAACTGATTCCTAGCCATTTAAAAATGCTTTAAACCATCTAAAAAACTTGGGCTCATAACAAAGCGTCATCTTCATATGCCCTTTTCAATTTTGAAAAAGTTTCCATTACGTTCTCACCAAGTTTAACACAAAAGTTGATTACATGTTGCTTATAGTTAGTATCACTTATTTTTGTAAAGCACTACAAAAACTTGTTTCACAAAAATTTTGTTTATGTTTTATGAGGCAACAATAAACTAAAAATATTAATACCTTATATAAATCAGCTGTTCATATAACCATATTTAATAGTAACTACAGTTTTACCAGTTTGGCTCCCAAAAAAACTAATCTCGTTACTTTAATTACAGTGAAAAAAAAAAAATATATATATAGCCCTTACCCATTTAACTTTCATTAAGTACTTTCCAAATATTGAAATAATCAGTGTTTTTTTTGTATTTTATCATGAAATCAGAAATAAATATTAAAATAAAAAAAAGGTTGAGAAAAATTTGTTAAGCTTGGTTACTGTTTTTAACTTAACAGAAAATTATTTTATCATGAAGATATAAATAGAGAGCTTAAAACGAATAAAATAAAAAAGAATTACCAGCTTTTTTCATGTTCCATTTCTCATATAGAATTTATGGTTAATTTGAAATTAATTTTTCTTCATTTTATGAAGTGATGATTGAAAGGATAACCTGAACAGAACTAGAATTTTAAAAAAATGTTTGAATGCAGTAGGACTACTTATTTGCTACTAAGAAGACACACTATTATTTAAGATAAAGGTCAATTATAACATTTGCTACTAAGAAGACACACTATTATTTAAGATAAAGGTCAATTATAACAAACGCCCATATAAAATTGAAATTGTGATAAAATTTATTAATTTTTTATTACTCCTTACCAAATTTGGCATTGAAAACAGTGTTACTTTTCTTTTTCTTTTTTGTTGTATAGGTCAACTTGCCCATTTTGCAATTTTTTTAATTTTTAAACTTCTTGTTTTAAAATGTTACAAAGTTCAATCAAAAACCACATTAATTTTGATGATTACAGGATATGAAACAGATTTTGTGAAAATTTGAGATTTCTTGAATTATTTCAATTTGCATATAGCCGATTTTACACAAATTACAATATTTAGAGGCTTTTAAAAAAGTATGTATGACACCCAGATCTGGATTTTTCAGAAAGGTGTCTCCTTCAGTTAGGCTAAAATAAGTACGGAAATAATATATAGTATGTTCTATGCAGATTAACAGCTTGATATCTTTTAATGTAATTAAGTTAAAATAAAGTTTATGAAAGCATCAACTTGTGTAAAGTTGGATGACATGCCAATCCCAGTTTTTAATTTGATTCGTGATAAGGTTGCATGATAAAAAATAAATTTTATAAACCACCACCTTCCTTTAGGTGATCTGAAATTGATTGTCCCGTAATAATTTTTCATACTACCACTACTAGTAGTTGCAGATATTAATTAATAAATAAAAATTTAAGTCTAATTTAAATAAAGTTTGTCTCAATGAAAAATTAAAAATATATGAATAGTAAAAACCTTTTCCCTTAGTGCAAAATAAACAAAAACAAAATAAAACCTTCGTAAAATTATTCATATTGGTTGTTTAAAGCATTTCATAATGCTTCCAACAAAACACTACTCTCTGCTTTAAAAGGTTGAAAAATCTTACCGTTGTACAATCAAGTGTACAGCTTTTAATTGTAAAATGCAATACATATTTGCTATACTAAAATGGAAAAAGTCTACATGCAGTAGATTACAAAGATGTGATGTGAAGGAAGTATATGTCAATCTTGACATCCAAGTGGTTTCCTGATCATCTTGCAACACACAGCAATGGCAGCCAATTTGCATTTGCAATGCAGCCAATGCATTGCACTACTGCAATGCTCACCATATAAATAAAGAGTTTACAAGCTATAACATTTTATGTCACCTCTACTATATTAATTGTAATGCACAATATACACTTTAATATAAAACATACCTTTCCACAAAATGAACATGTGTATTTTGAATGCTGGGTAACTTCCATCTTCTTTACCATTTTTCTGAGGGAAGCTCCATAACGGGTTCCATATTTTCCAGTGATTCCGACCTTCTTTGTCCTTTTGGCCTAATTAAGATAAAACATTACTATTTCAGAACAACAAAATATTTTTAATTATATATCAATAATAAAATTAATTTGCTCATAAGAAGAAACAACAAAACATTCCCTTTACATACAATAAATAGCTAATAGCTACGTATAAAAATGATTATAAATGAACCTAGCTAAGAAAGATACTTCCTACAGAGGAAACTACTTTTATCTACATAGTTTCATATACGCAGTACACACACACAAAAGTAAAATCATTAAAAAATGGATATTTGTACTTCATGAATACAATGAAAATTGGTTAACTGACGAATTTTGAATAGCACAAAGACTAATAAGCAAGATTAATTGCAAACATTTTATCATATTGGAACATTTGGTATATTCTGTACACCTTATATCATCTAACACTGAAATCTGACATGCATTTTTTAAATGACATAAATAATAATAAACAACAAATGACATAAATGTATAATCATATTTTTTTAATACATTCTACTATGATTTTGTAGTATGGTTACACTTTTTCTGTATAGACATAATGTTTTTCAAACATAAAGCACTAGCTATTATTTAAAAAAAAAACTTGGGGGTTAAATACTCCCAATCTAATTTGCATATGTATATAAAATAAGTAAATTTCTGAAAAAAAAGAGGCTACCTTGAACCTTGTCATTTTCTCTGGCACTGTTATTCTGCTAAAAAGAATTTAATACATACCCAAGAAATGAAAATTGAATTTCTTTCTAGATAAAAGAATTAATGAATTTTGCATTTAGAACTGTTCAGTCAAAATGTAAAACTGTCATTCTGAGAAATGAATTTTTTATACAGAATAAAAATTGAATACATGCAAAGGATTCATTTTCTAAAATGTTTAGCCATACATACAACCAGAAACAAACATCAATCTAACTTACACGAAAAAATTAGTGGTAAAGTTTGGATAAAAAAAAACTGATTAGAATCGATGTCACTATTTTACATAAAATGCAAACATTTTAAACTATGCCTACTTATTACAGAATAAGCACAAACTCCAAATTGAAGCTATTTCATGAATTTGAAATAAATCCATTATTCGAAAGCCAATAACTATTTTGACAATATAAGTTATCAGGTTTGTTAAGTCACAGAAATATTTAAGACACGATAATCCTACCAAAAATTTGATATCGTAACACATGAGCATAACCTACTACTTGTGAGATATTGCTATCCGGCATAAATTACTCACTTTAAAACTCAAGGTACCTTGTACAAAAAGTCACCTATTTACAACAGTAAAAATACGATAAGTATTGTGAAAAATACTAACCATTTTGAAGGAGTAAACGACCTTCTTAACATAAACGTGCCACTGAAATGTAAAGACCGAATCTTCCGGAAGTTAACGATGTTAAAACTACACTGCCTTTGAAATCACATTTGGTCTTCATTGAACACTTAAAATGATATAATTAAATTGGGTTCAATTATATTTTTAATAGATACAACAAATAAAATATTTTTGAACATTATTCATAAGATAAGTTTGTATAATTTCACTCTTAGAAACTCAAAATACTGACGTAATTTAATTTTTTCTAATGCAAAATTGAATTAGCTGTATATAATTTATTTACTGTTTATAATTTGTAATTAATGAAATCGGAAATTAAGAAGAGACTAATTTTATGAAAAATTATGTTGTGATATATAATTCAGATAAGACAAAAAGTCTGATGAGGACAGCACATTTCTTCCTTGTACGCCAATTAAATTATAAATACATCTTTTTAAAATGAAAAGTACATAAAATTTTTATTCATTAACTTCTGATATTTTTGTTATTGTTATTGAATTATTCTTTGTCGTAAATTTTTTTTACAATCAGAGGTTAATAATTCAATACATTTAAATTAATAAAAAAAAGTTTAAAAAAGGGCAATGAAGCCTGATTCGAACTGGTGTGCCTTGTAAGATCCAAATATTTCATTAATTAAATTTTTATTTTGCTGTAATTCTGGAATCAATGAAAATAAGTACCACTTATGATGATATAACATTGAAAAGCCCTCAATGAGGGCTTATTACTGCACTTAAGAAAAAGTTCAAAAACCAAATTACCAGAATTAGTATTTTATTTGCTTTTTTAAATTAGAATTATATATATATATATATATATATACACATTTTTTTTGTCTTCAGTCATTTGACTGGTTTGATGCAGCTCTCCAAGATGCCCTATCTAGTGCTAGTCGTTTCATTTCACTCTCTACATCCCACATCCCTAACAATTTGTTTTACATATTCCAAACATTGCCTGCCTACACAATTTTTTCCTTCTACCTGTCCCTCCAATATTAAAGTGACTATTCCAGGATGCCTTAATAAGTCTGTCTCTTCTTTTAACTATATTTTTCCAAATGCTTCTTTCTTCATCTATTTGCCGCAACACCTCTTCATTTGTCACTTTATCCACCCATCTGATTTTTAACATTCTCCTATAGCACCACATTTCAAAAGCTTCTAATCTTTTCTTCTCAGGTACTCCGATTGTCCAAGTTTCACATCCATATAAAGCAATGCTCCAAACATATACTTACAAAAATTTTTCCTGACATTTAAATTAATCTTTAATGTAAACAAATTATATTTCTGACTGAAGGCTTGTTTCGCCTGTGCTATTCAGCATTTATATGGCTCCTGCTTCATCCATCTTTAGTAATTCTACTTCCCAAATAACAAAATTCTTCTACCTCCATTATCTTTTCTCCTATTTTTACATTCAGTTTAATTTATACAGTAAAATAATAATGATAATAATATAATAATTTTAAAAGTAATTAAAGTAAGTAAGTAATTTAAACTAATTAAATTACTGAATTAATTTAAAAAGTAAAAGTCGTACAGTAATTTAAATGTGAAAACCAAAGAAAGAATAAAAAGATTAAGAGAGGATGATGAATATAAAGTGAGGAAATTTGAAAACTGGAGGACATGTACACAAATTAAGATAAGAAAAATTATATCAAACCAATATATGAAACCAATAGCTCCATTATATCAACCATTATATCAAACCAATAGCTCTTTAGCTATTAAATGACTGGCAACAAAAAACAAATAAATTAAATGATCAACTCCAAGTTAGGGAGAATATTGTCTGACAATATCAGAGGAGTAATGCCCTAAAAGATGAAAATTTTTTTGCAATTTCTTAAATAAAGATCAAGCATGTATGCGTCGGTGTATATGTTGTTCTTGTGATGGTCTATTTTAATGTCACTCTGTAGTTAACTTTAATGTAGATAAAATTAAACAGAAATTCCAGAGCAATTAAATAAAGTTAAACAGAGATTAAATTAGAAAATCCAAAAATAATACAATTCTAAATTATAATTTTCAATTAATATTAAATAATCAGATGTTTCACCAAATCTATTACATATACACATAATAATGCATAATTTTATAATGCCTATTAAATGACATATACACATTTTTAAACGTACATAAAATTTTATTTCACTAATAACTTCTGATTCTCTTGCATATTTTTTTAATTGTTATTATTGAATTATTATTTATTGTAAAAACGTTTCTTACAATCACTGGTTAATAATTATTAATAAATCAATATATTTAAATTTTAAAAAAAATAATAAAATAAATTAAAAAAAATATTAATATACATTTTATATTTAAAAATAAAAAAGGAGATGAAGTCTGATTCAAACCAATGTGCTCTCTCTTGTAAAATCGAAATATTTCTTTAATTAAAATTTTATTTGGCTATAACTCTTTCTTTTTTCCCTGTTTAGCCTCTGGGAATTACTGTTCAGGTATTACTTCAGAGGATGATACGTATGAGTGTAAATCAAGTATAGTCTTATAAAGTCACAGTTCGACCATTCCAGAGATGTGTGGTTAATTGAAACCCAACCACCAAAGAACACCAGTATCCATGATCTAGTATTCAAATCCATAAAAATAACTCACTTTACTAGGACTTGAACGCTGGAACTCTTGACTTCCAAATCAGCTGATTTGAGAAGGCATGTTCATCACTATATCAACCCAGTGGGTTTGGCTATAAATCTGGAACCAATAATAACAGGTACCACTTATGATATGTCATTGAAAAGCTCTCAATGAGGGCTTATTACTGCAGTTAAGAAAAAGTCCAAAATCCAAATTTTTTTGGATTTTCAATGGCTTGAGTTATGCGAGATATGTACATACATGTTCAGAACTAGTCAAAAAAAAAAAACTAGTCTGTACCCAATATTATTGCTCCCCATGACATTGTACGGTAACCACCCATTACCATTAGCAATATAAGGCGTTGAACCCACAAAAAATATCACAACAGCTTATAAATTTTAGTGCAGCGGGTCAAACAGGCGCCGCATATAACATAATTGGCTCGCAGACACCCTTCTACAAGATTCTATAGTCTTAAAATTAAGTCCCTAATCAGTACTGACTACACGTCGAATTCTGAAGAAGGCATTACAGGCCTTCCCTGTGACATGTTGGAGGTGCTTTTTAAACTGTAATTTCTCATCAAGAAACACCCAGAGGTACTTGTGAACCTGAACATATCTAATATGTTGGCATATCGCATTAGTGGCATCCTGGCCCAGGCTTGATTGAAAGATGTCATTGCCAAGGTACTGAAGATGACCTCCAGTAAAGCCCATAACGGCTAGGTACGGAAGGGTGGCATGGCAACCGAAACAATCACATGGGATTGTTTCTTCCCCTATGGGGCTGGGATATACCCAATATTGCATTGAATGATTTGTCCCAGCTTCTATTAACTACAGGAACACTTCATTAATTGCGGGTTTAGAAACTGGCAATTTATTCAACTTTACTCTTTAATTTTTAAAAAAATACTAGTCTCTGAGATTCATAGGTGTTCTGAAACAATCTCTCTCTCTCTTTTCTGTTTAGCCTTCGGAATCAACATAAATTATGACTTCGGAAGTTGAAATGTATGAATGTAAATGAAGTGTAGTCTTGTACAGTCTCAGGTTGACCATTCCTGAGATGTATGGTTAATTGAAACCTAATCACCAAAGAACACAGGTATCTACAATCTAGTATTCAAATATATATAAAGTCTATTTTTACTAGAATTTGAACTGTAGAACTCTCAGTCTGGTTGTAAGGTATGTGGTTATCACATACACCAAATTTGAAATTTTTTGTTATTTTGTACAGTTGCTTTTTAGGTAGACCTCAAAGGTAACTGTAAAGAGTATGTATGTATGTAAAGAGTGGATTACATCACATATGTTTTTTTCACATAACATTGATAGTTACTTTAAAAATACGAACCTTTGAAATGATACACTACCCATATTTTGTAATAAAATGTTTTAAACAAATTCTTATTATGAACTTCAACTTTGTTTTTCAGAAAAGTTCATATTTTATTCACTGAAGGTGATTGTAAATACATTTAAAAACACTTTGAAGTTTTAGAAAACATTGTAAAATTTGGTTTAGTTTTGTGTCCAACACAAAAGTTATTTTTAAATTATTATTACTTACCTTGAAATAACATACCTTCAGGTATTTTTATGTTCTCATCTTTCCTTTAAAAAAAAAACATATAAATTTCATAAGCAACAGTAATATTTCAAATAAGAATTTTTGTAACATTTTTATTAATTTTATTCATATTTTTCTGAAATTCCACAAAAGATCTGTAATTTTGCTTGAATTCTATAATTTTTGGTGTTCCTACTGAAAATAAAAAAGTGTCTTGGGTATTTTGCAATAAAAGTCTAATTTGCTTACGGAATTATGTCAACAAGAAGAATACAATCCGATGAAATTTACTTTATATTAATATGGTACAAGTATTTTAAAGATTAAATTGACTCTGTCTAAAGATGATATAATCAATATAATCAATATAGATTAAAAAAGGGGTGACTTTTTAGATGCCAATTTTTTATAAAACTTTTTAAAAATACATTTTTGTGGAACTGAAGAGTTTCTATCTACAGAGATTTTCATCTGTGTATAGCAGCACTGTCTACTACTTCCTTTGGAACTATTGTAAAGTATTACTTCAGAGGATGATATGTATGAATGCAATTGAAGTTTAGTCTTGTACAATCTTAGGTTGACTGTTCCTGAGATGTGTGGTTAATTGAAATCCAATCACAAAGAACACCGGTATCCACAATCTAGCATTCAAATTCATATAAAAGTAACTTCCTTTATTAGGATTTGAACCTTAAAACTCTCAGCATAGAAATCTGCTAATTTGCGATGAATCTCTCTAGGCCAACTCGGTGGGTTTAGCACTGCCTAGACTAAGCCGGTGTAACCCACCGGGTTGGTCTACTAGTTAACGCGTCTTCCCAAATCAGCTGATTTGGAAGTCGAGAGTTACAGCGTTTCCTAGTAAAGCCAGATATTTTTACATGGATTTGAATAATAGATCGTGGATACCGGTGTTCTTTGGTGGTTGGGTTTCAATTAACCGCACATCTCAGGAATGGTCGAACTGAGAATGTACAAGACTAACACTTCATTTACACTCATACATATCATCCTCATTCATCCTCTGAAGAATTATCTAAATGGTAGTTACCAGAGGCTAAACAGGAAAAAGAAAGAAAGACTAAGCCGGTGTGTAGCGGCACTGCCTAGAAAATCTTAGAGTTAGAATGCAAATATTGAGATCTAACCTATTTAGGAATGAACATAACTTAAATGAAACATCCAGTTATCTTTATTTTAACAAATTCTAGTTGTGCTAAACATGACATTAAACACTAATTGACTTGATTGTATTCTAAATCAAGTTGCATAACAAAGACCTGATACCTGATACCTTGATAGCTTACAACCTGATAGCTTGATTGTTATCCATTTATTTACTGTGCTGTTTATTTATTTTTTTGAAACTTCATTTTTTATAAGAGTATGTATTCTTAATGACAGATAATGGCATTGATAAGAATTAACTTTAGATGTTGCATGTATATATATATAATCACTGATACCTTGCATAAAAGGAGACTAGGATTCTTTGGACATTATGAGGATGCAACATTTAAGATTTCTGAAACAGCTAGTACAGTACAATCATGACTTGAAAATCACCAAGACAGGGTGCAGATGGATCAGAGAGAGAGGATCTGAAGGAAATTGAACTTACACCAGAAGCACACAGATAAGATAAACATGAAAATCAAGAACAAAAACACTTGCTTCACTCTCACAAGAAAAAAATTCAACACAAACATTTTAAATACTATAAAGAGAATGAAAATCGGAACATATGAAAAAGTACTGGGAGGACTGCAAGCCCAAACAGTCCCATCAAAGAGATTTGGATAATGGACTGATAGTGGTCCTATGGGGTCATAAAGGATAATAATGTGTGTATATATATATATATATATATATATATATATACACACACACACATAAATAAAACATAGTATATACATACAATCTAAGTGATTCCTCCTCATATCTAGATGTCATGTCAACAAATCTTAATTTTGTTTGAAGAATAAAAAATTATAATAATAAATCAGATTAGTTTACAGTTAAACAAATACTGCAAATTGTTGCAGTTAGATTTTAGAAACAGTTCTAACCCTAGTTATGTTAAATGGTCCTATCAACTATCACATCACTGAAAATTTGATATGTGAAAAAACTATTTTTTTAAAATGAAATTTTTTTTCAAAACTATTCCCTATCATTTAATAAAAAGTTAAAGATAATTTTATAATTATTTCTTGATTTTTTTTATTAAAAATCATTATTGTTTATCAAGATATTTGCAAAAGATCCATTCTTCTTTTTCCTTTCTTTCAAAATGAATGATGAGAGTCTGCTCAGATTAAGGATAGATATTTAACATTTATAAATGTATTGGTATATTTCAAAATGATTCTATGGCAAAAAATTCTGCTTATTTTTTCCATTTTATTAAACTTTTTTGTACTAAAATTCTCTTTTCGATGGTAAATTGAGTTATTATAATAATTAATAACCAGTTTTAATGAAATATAAATGATATTCATTATTTACCTTTACTATTGCATTTAAAAAAATTACATAGATACTACACTAATATCTAATAATAATTTATCAAATTAAATTTCAAGCAATGAAACATATTATTTTACCATATTTAGTTTACATTAAAATAAAAATTTTCTTTTATGCTATAAGAACAAATAATAACAATATATAATTAATTATAAAAAATAAAGTTAACTATAACTATTTTAGAAACAGATTTTTTTACATGGGAAATTTTTCTAATACTACATCAGTGATTAGTACCACTTTCTCAGTTACCTCAAAGTTTGAGTTGTGATATACTTATTGACCAGGAATGTTCACAATCATAGAGGTACTTGTGGTTTAGATTTAGATTAGGTTTCTCAGTACATTTGTTTGTGGAGCTGTTCATGACAAAGATTTGGGCTTATTAATTTTAGTTTATGAGCTGGGATCATTTACTTTTTTACCTTCTATAATTTATTTGATTGAGTAAGCTTTATTATTTAAAACAATTACTTCAATAGAATTAATTAAAAACTTTAGACTAGTTATTTATTTTCTAAAAATTATACTTATTTGAAAGACTGAATGTATTGTGTATTGCAAATAGCTTAGTTTGCTAATATATATAATTTTGCTGCTGTTAAAAGCTTAATTATGTTACTTCTAAAAGCAATTATTTTTTAGTTTTATTTTTCATGTAAAACCAAAGGCTTGATTTAAATGATAGTAACCTTGAGTAAACATAACTTGGGCCATGCATTACCCCTTGTAGGAAACAAGAGTCCTTAGTCAAACTCTTAGGCAGTTTCCTCTTGACACCACATCACTGGTTCCATTTGTGTCTATTTTAGGAAGAAGAGGTCAGGATAAGGAAAGGAAAAAGCTGGATAATAAAACTACAAGGTGATTGAACTCCTGAGAAGATTTACTGTCTCATCCAGGATTAAAACACTAATTTCTTATTTATAACCATAAAAATGCTAAGTAGGGAAGTTAAAGAAGAGAGTTTTTATCAATAAACATTTAGTTTAGAAAATACTTAAGTTTTATAATAATGAAAAAACTAAGAAAAACTAATTGCATTTTATTTAATGAAATTAAATTAAAGTTAGTAAAAAGTAGAATTGAATAAAGACTGGTGAGCCAGAGAATACAGTTTTGTCTGATTAATATTCAAGCACAAAAGATGAAAGGATTCAGTGCAACTTATTACAACTTATTGTTTAGGATTTAATAACGTTCTTCTAAAACTCAGTACTGGTTATTTCCCTTCTACCTGACTAACTGATTGACTAGTTATAAAGTATAAAAACTAAATGTGATCCAATTCACCTGCTGGAGTTGAATTATTCAGTTTTACTTTAATAAACTATCTGTATTTATTTATTAACATTTAAACAAGATGAACAAAGTATGAATGCTGTAAAATTATTAAATTATGGTATATACTCTTGAAACACATAACTCCCCTGCAAATACACACAAAAACTGTTTACTTTACAGTTTTCAAACATGGAAGTATTTGTATATACAATAAATAATTATGGAAAGATTAGAATATGCATATGATGAATGAATGTGCAAAAAAATTATGTTTAAAATGAAATTTACATATGAGAAAGAATATTAACATAAGAAAGTAAAAAAAATAGAAAATTTAAATAATTTAGTTATGTTTTTTTAACTAAATATAACTTTCATTGAATAAACACAATGTTATTATTGAGTATTTTCTTTTTCTGTTTAGCTTCTGGAACCACCGTAAGGTATTACTTCAGACGATGAATGGGGATGATATGTATGAATGTAAATGAAGTGTAGTCTTGCATAGTCTCAGATCAACCGTTCCTGAAATGTATTGTTAATTGAAACCCAACCACCAAAGAACACCAATATCCATGATCTAGTATTCAAATCTGTAAAAAAGTAACTACCTTTAATAGGATTTGAACCTTAGAACTCTCGACTTCAAAATCAGTTGATTTGTAATGACAAGTTCACCACTAGACCATCCATTATTTATTGATTATGACCAACCATTATTGGTTATTATTTATTGAGTTGGCCATTTCCAAAGTCTGTTAAGTCCACCAAACATTTTTTTTTAAGATTTATTTTTCTCCTATTAATATATTTAATTAATTTTTTTTTTTTTTTTATTGAACATTTGACATTATATACATTTGAATAACTTATTTAAGACCTGGACAAGATCTTTTATTGAAATAAGCAAAAATATGTTGGACATAAAAAGCTTTGATTCTTAACAAGGACAACAGGGTACATAATTCTATTCAATATTTAATGCAACCCTTAATTTTTGTATATTTCAATTTAATATTATTATTAAAAAAAACACAAAATTATCTCATTTACAGTAAATAAAGATTACAAATTAACTGATAAAAAATATTGAAGTTAGCATAATTACTTTGTTATTATACAATATACAAAGCAAAAATTGCATCTAATTAATAAGGAAATAATTATTAATACAATGAGAAAATAATAAATCACAAAAACAGAAAAAAAGTGCAATAAGAAAAATAGGAATAAAATTATCAGCTGTTACATACAGTTAATATAAAATATATTCTTAAAAAAATATTATTAATAAAAAATACTATTATAAAAAAGATTATCAAAGTAACTATGTCTTACAAAAATTATTTTTAATTTAATATTTTAGTCTTAACATTTGTTTAAGATCACAAAGGTAAGGCAAAACATTTACTTATAAATAAATAGAAAATTAACAATAAAATATTAAAATCATAATATTGAAAAACAGAAGAACGTAGACCATGGAAAAAACATATAATATTATGTCACTAGAATATTAAAGTAATTTTGTTAACAATATCAGGTGCAGAGTATTTCAAACATAATTTATTTTTTGTTTTGGCCTCTACAACCATCACCCAAGAGCCTGATGGTGTGGATGCCCTACAAATTCATTACACTCAGTGATGCTAACTGATTGGAAACTTTGTGTACTGGATTTTCAACCACACACAGCAAAATGTGTTGGTTTTGGTCTGTGGCTCTTTTGATGATCCTTCACAGACAGTAAGGGTAAAAGCTTGTTTGTTTCAGATAATAGAAATATTGGTCTGGTAGTCTAGGGAGGTCTAAATTCTTTTGGCAATCAAAACTAAAAAAGTCTGTTGTCTTAAATGGTATGAAAAAAAACATTAGCAGTAATTTTATGAATATTTAGTTTAAAGCTTTTCCTCTTTCTCTTTTCAATAATTTTCTTCCAAAATTATCTCCCTACTTTTTTCTTTCTGACTACGCTTTTTTGGCAATGAATAATACTAGGTGATGCTATTTCTTCTATTTTCATAATTTATTTAACTATCTGTTACATAAATTAACAATAAAAACAAAGATAATAATTCTATCAGTTTGCAAAACTGATAACATTAAAAGTACAGAGTTTAGCTAGACTTTCTTCATGAATTCCAGCAAGAATGCGACCAAAATTAAATTGACCGAAAAAATATTATAGCATTTTGAATAAAAACATAATATTTTATAATAAATTAATGTTGCTAAAAATAAAATGAACTCTGAATAAGTATGCAGATAACAGACAACTTATGAAACAGAATTTGTCATATTATTATAATACTGTATAAGAAATAACAGCAACGGAGAGTAATAGATGTTGAAAACATGGTTTGTAACTCCATACAATTTGTAAATTAATTTTTCTATGATAAAAAACATATTTAATCACTTTTTTATATTGCTATCATTTAAAAGATGATACAAAAATTTCATTTTCAATTTGCTATGGTCATAACCAGGATTTGAAAATGATGACTCATTTGTAAATACTTTATTTTATGAATATTAGAACAATATATTCTTCTGTCATACATAAAACAACCAGTAAGTAATATACTTACTCAAAAAAGAGGGATGACCTATTTTGATATTAGTAATGAAATCTTGGTAATTTTATAACTTACTGTCTGTTAAATTATATCATGTTACTGTTGAGATTTAACCTATCCTGTGTTAATTTTCAAATTAAATTATTTGCTAATTGTTCACTGAACACACTCTTTTCCTAACTAATTTTTTCAGGAATAGATATAAGATGTGGTTCCATATTTACTAAAAAATTAGTAAAAATAGAATCAATTTTTAAGAACTTTTGTGCTCATCGAAAGAATTATTCTTTGTCTTTGCTTGACATAGAGACATGTTGTGTGAGGTCAATGTGTAGTAAATAAAAGTATATTTTGACTAACTGGTATAACTTATTCATTTTATTTTAATAACCCTTATAATTTTCCAAAATTTAAAAGTAATTAATTTATTGTTCTTTAATAGTATTGATAATAATGTATATTTTTAAGATAGCCTACATATTACAACAAAATAGCTATTATACTGAATACAGTGTAATCTCTTTGTATAAAAAGAAGCTTTAACATTTTCGAATGGTCTTTTGAAACCTTCATAAATATTGCATAATAATTTAATTTTTTCTAGCCCATTTTTTCTGGTTTTTCTAAGGAAAAAATAATTTTTATGTGTTGTCCTTCTAGACTGCAAGATGTGTACAACATGGCATAAATAAATTATCAGTTATTCACACATCTTACTTCAATGGTATGTTGGGAAACAATGCATAAATGCAGGCAGTTAATGAAAAATATTTGATATTTAAATTCAGTATTATTTAATAGTACTTTTGTTGTTATTACAAATATTGCACAAAAATTTAGTTTTTGGCACATGCTATTAAAATAATTCATGAATAACTACATTAGGAAAAAGTGATGATACATTTATATATGTGTTTGAGATGAAAAGTAACAATGATTTATTTTAAGGACAAAAAACAAATTACATTTTAATTTCAATTTAATTTACTATTGTTAGTGCTCCTTAAGTTAAAAAAAATTTTTTTTTAACAGCATCTGGCTTGAATTGATGTGTTCAATAATTTAACACTGATTTTTTCCATTGGAAAAACATTTTGTTCAGGAATAAAACTCATAATTTTATGTTGTTGTCCATAACCTTTCTCCAGGATTCTAGAAGAAAAGATTAAATGGATCATTATGTATGAAATCAGTTTGGACTAATGCAATCTTGATTTTGTTGCAGCATTTATACTATTGCAAACATACTGAATGATAGTATGGATTAATGATTAATTGATTGAATAAGAACAAATACATCCTATGTAGCCATATAAGCTATAGTTCATTTAGTGTTGAAACCTTCATAAATATTGCAGCTGTAAATAAATGACTGAAAGACTGACAAAGTAACCAGTGGGTATCAGAAATAGGAAAAAGGATTATATAAACTGCAATATTGAAGGATACCTGTAAAAACTTTCACAGGAGAACAAAATAATCATTGAGAACTCTATACTTGCTTCAAAGCATTTTGAGAGTTCTCATGAAAATTTAAAAACAAGGGCAAATATATTATTAAACTTAGTTACTCTGAGGAAGATTAAAGCTGTTCTCTATATTATATTCAAAACCATGAAATCAGCGACATGAAAAGTATATTGTTTCTTGATTACCTTTGAAACTGGGACAAATACGATTTCATGCATCTTGAATTCTAATGATGAATTCTTTCTGCAGACAATTCAAACAGCAGATTTCCTTGACAAAATCTAAGAATTCTATCTGAAGATTTTTAAGATTATAAACATTATCAGAAAATTTCTAAGAAGCTGGATTGCATTAAAATATTCATTTACTTCATAAAGAAAAGAAAAAGTGGATTTTCAAACAGAAGATGGGTCAGGAAACAAGAAATATTTCAGGAACACTGTTTTATAAGGAAACATATTTCCATTTTTACAAAATGTCAGTAATACCATCGATTCAAAAGAGTATTTTTTTCTCTTCAACTAAACTTCAAAATTCAAAATAAAAACAACAAAACTCAATACAATACAACAAAGAAGCATTTCAGAAATGTAAATTAACTTTTTGGAAATACTGAATGACTGGGAGGATTTCTTAGTTTGATGTAGCTAAGTTCTTTTGGGCTGTCCTCAAGTATGTTGTAAGTCTCTGATGATTGTGAAATTTGATTAGTTAGTAGTATTCTTGAGACACCCTTGCTGAATACCTTACAGTAATATTATAAGGTGAGTGAAATACAGCCTTTATAAACACTTATTATAATCCTGCAGTAAAAGATTGCTGTTCAGAAAGACGTTGTTGGACGTAATTTTAATAATGATTATGAATAAAGGATTATAGAATTGTTGTGTTGGGATTTATTTTTTTTTGACAGACTCCCTATTAAAAGGTTATGGACAATTTTGTTGTATAACTAATAAATGGGGTGGGTGTAAATAGTTAAGAACTTCATCAATTACGTCACGTTAATTACCAGAAGTTTAACTACTCGTATATGAATATAAACAGATTGTACACTAAATACAATCTTTCATATGTTAAATTATTGTTTAACAAAATAAATTATTTATGAAATGAATAAAATTAAAGAATGTGTGAAAGTTCAGAAAGATGAAGAGACAACCATCTGATGTTATTTTCAATTCGTTCCAAAGCAATCTTCCGTCCAGCTGCTCCTGCACCTGCATCTGAATTAGCAGCTAAGAATGCCTTAAGCTAAAAACAAAGAAGAAAAAATTAGTAGTAAAAACATTTGTTTTGATTTCTGATTTATGTTAAAACAAACATAATTTTTTTTCTATTCAACTTAAATGAATGTATTGTGTAATTACATTAAAATTGTAGTGTTTCAAGTATTTTATCCAGGTTGTAATTTGCCCTAACAAAAACACTACATTTACTCTCACTTAACATCCAGTTTGAAAGTATTACTTTCATATAACCCACACTTTTATCCATTAATAAGAAAATAAAATTTTAAACTGAATACCGAATGAGAGATTGTTTAGTTTCATTTGCCAAATTAATTGGTGGTCTATGCTAAAAAGTTATAAGACCATATTTCTGTTACTTCTGATTTATTTATCAAACTCTGATGAACACCCATTTTAACACATTTATGCTAAAAAATAAACGGTTTGTCTATCACTTTACGGTTAATTAATGTTTTAATTTTAACTGGTTTCAGATCATAGAATGGATATGGGGAATGCTAAATTGGAAAAATAAATACAAAAACAAAATTAGGTCAACTTAAACACCAAAGGTGAGTTGCAGTTGTTGTATAAATATCGCCATAACTTTATCAGCTCATATGAGTTCAACAGTGAATTTGACCTACAGGGCCTATTTATTCATATTTAAAAACAATATACTGTAATTTGTAAGAAAAATATGCATGGGCTGTTAACAGTCTATGTACTATTATAAAGGTTGGGTGGTCATATGTGATCTACTGCTATTATACCAAGTGAAGTGTTTAGTTGAGACTGCTGTTAAATGGAGATTACTTGAAGTATTATTCTTTTTAAAAAAATTCCAATTCATGTTCAGTTGTGGGAAAAGGAAATTAAATGTTTACATTTGATATCGCATATTGTTTAACATTCTTTTTATTTTTCATCATTCTTTTTAATATGTATGTATTTATAAAACAGCTGAAAGATTTTGACAATTAATTGCGATTAATGACTTATTATAACGTTTTGATTGATACAGAAATCTTTTCCTTTACACTTAAACCTCCTTATTGATATTTTTATACTTTATTACTATATAGTAGCTATATTGTTATTATGTGTTGTAAAAAGCATGTTGTTGAAATTATATTAATAACTTAGGCAGTGGTGTGATGATCTGTCATTTACTGAATAGAATGTTTTTATTATAAATAATAGATATAAACTCCTGTAAAAAAGTTATACAGTTACACTCCGTATTCTCATATAATCCTTTTCTGATTTTTTAGAACCAATTTGCTCATTAAAAATTATTGATCAGTAAGTAACTTGTCAAGAAAGTTATATCTTACAATTCCTATTGTCTTTAAGTAACATTCTCAACCTATTTTTAATTAAATGTATTACCACCAATCATCTGATAATAATATGACTATTCATTATTTTTAATAATTTTAATTCTGTGAAGTTTGCAAAATCTTTATTTTCACTAGTTTAAAGGTAATGTTTTAAAGTTATTCATAATTTTTATTTTATATTAAAGGTCAATAATTTAAGACGTAGTTTGAACATGTACCTCTGAACATGCTGTATGAAGTGAGTACAGTGAACTGGATAAGCACAGAATGCTTAGTGTTTTGTTATTTGCCAAATATTCTTTTCTTACTATTTGTCTCTTATTGAAAAATTTTATTCTAGTTTGTAAATAAAATATTTATTTTTTCTTTCATTTTTTAAATAAATATACTTTATTTACAATTGGTTTCATATTTATGGATTGACAAATAATGACACAAGTGAAGAATACCCAGAGGAATTTCATGAAGTACTGGCACCAACAGTTTACATTACTTCTCTTCATGATGAGCATTTACCAACACAAATGTAATAAGAAAAAAAAAATAATAATCATAATGAAAAAAAAAAAACACAAAATATCAGAATACAATAGGAAACAAATTATTAAAGTACTTCAACAAACAAGTGATCTAAAGAAGTAAACAACACAAACAACAGACAGTAACATGATTCATGATTTAATAATATCAGCTGAGAGCACCACTGACCACACCACAATAACCTTCAGAATATCAGTAATCCTCAAATAATTCCAATTGGCAGCTGAATTCTCTCTCTTAGCAGATACATAAAGGTAATATAAAAATATGAGAATGTAAATCCAATATAACAAACCAGGTTCTCAGTAATAATTTATATTTTAGTCCTGAAAGATAAAATCCTATAGTCCTGAAAGGTAACATCCATTGCTATGCAATATAACCCAGGTCCATGTGTCACCTCTTTAGACCTCTAATATCACTACTGTTGTCCAACAGATTCACCACTAAGCAGTTCACACGTTCATTCAGTTTAGATATATATTTTGCACGTATACATTGGTGACTTCCTCATAAATGTATGGTATTCTTAGACATTTGTGGATCTCATTGATTCTTACAAACCATGATGCTTCTGTTAAGATACTGAACCACTTTGTTGTGAAACCTCTAGATGAACTCTACATTGCTGTTTCATGATGATCTCTGTAGCTTTACTCCATAACACCACACTGGCTTTATGAATATAAAATATAACATACAGTAGTAATTTGTTTGATAGAAATGAAGGAGATCTCCTGCCTCGTGACCAGTACATTTGTTTAAACTTAATATCTACTTGCTTTCTCTCATTTTTTTTTGTGATTTTTCCACATTAAACGATAATCCAATTGCAATCCCAGATTCTGTACAGTGTTCGTATCTAGAATGAATATTATCCAGGGTGGACATGTGGACAATTACCTCTCCTCACTGAAAAAGTTACATGATTTGATTTAGCTGGATTTATTTTTATCTTCCATTTATGTAGCCATTCAATGATAAGATCCAATGCTGACTGTAAACTTTACTCAAGGCCAAAGTTGCAACATCATCAACCGCTAAGATAGTCATGTCATCTGCAAACAATGCAATTTTCTGAACTGGGAAGATCTGCAGTGTAGATTAGATACAAGATTGGATCCAATGTTAGTATTGATAAAGCTAGATAACTCCCAATTATAGCTAAGTAGTGAAAAGCATTCTTCCAGGTAGTTTCATAATGCCAAATAAAATGGTTGAGGTAGGCTCAAATTTAAATTACAAAGATAACCTGGTAGCCAGACCTTATCAAATGCTTGCTGCACAACTAGGAAAGCTGCCAAACTCCTTCCTTTCCAGACATTCATAGATAATACTAACAATTCTATGCGTTTGCTCATTGATTAAATGGTCGTTCCTAAAGCCAAATTAATGATCTGGAATAATGACATTGCTTATCAGTATCAGTTACAGCCGTGCCTCTCAAAGACCTTGAAAAGGCAGGTAAAGGTGGCCCTTAGAAAGGATAGGCAGGCAGTAAACTTATAGGAATGTATGTGTTGAAGCCTGTCATGGACTGGTTTCAAAATGTGGAGTTTCAAAATCATTTAGTCATTTGGGATACTTTCCATTCTGATGGGAAACATGTTGTGTGTAGAATTCGCACTAATTAGGTGAGTTATATAGAACCGTACTCCTGCGGGTGGTAACTTAAATAACATTCTGTCAGTGATTAAGTCAAATAATAAAATATGTCATTTATTTAATATAGCATATGCTTGCATGCTATTACATAAGTAGTATTACTAACACCCTTAAAAGAATTAGTAGTAAGTATACTATTACTGATTACTGTGATTAAAGCTTGTAAGCTTCACCCACCACATCCCTTTTGCATTCATAATTACCACAACAAAACAAGATATTGATATTCAGTAACAAAAAATAAAATATAACAATAAATTAGCAGATAATTTAATAACAAATTTATGTCATTACTTACCATATTTACTCAAATAATTCACACACCAGAATTTTTAAACTATTCAAAAAAAAAATATTTAGTTAATTAAATATAATTTTCTCATTGATTATCACATTTTAATTTTATTGTAAACCCATCTAAAATCGTTTCATCGCATAAATCTCTCACATCTTTCAGATAAAAAATGTTGGTTTAAAAAAGTGTGTGAATTACCAGAGCAGTTACAGTAAATAAAAAAAAGTAAAAAAAAAAAAATGTTAAAAATGTCCTGAAAATGTTAAAAACTTACCTCATTTAATTTTGTTTTTGTACCAAAGCTATTTGTAATGCGAGGTAACAGCGTTCCAAGACTTCTGTTGTTAAGTGTAAATCTTTTTACAAGGTATCCCCACTGATCTCTTTAAATAAAAATAAATAAAAAATACGATAATTTTATCTGCTATACAAAAAATGTAAAGATACACTGTACAAAAATTGTAAAAGAAATGTAAAAAAATGCTTACTAATACTGATCTAATCACTTTTAGTTATATTTAAAATGAAGTTATACTTGTATAATTATAAACATTAATAAAACATTTATTTCATGTTTATAATTATCATTATCGGAATAATTGTGAATTAGCTGATCTAAAGGATAATGCCTCATAATTAACTACTTTGCATTTATTAACATTATATTTATGGATGAATTAATGTAATTTTTGTAAACAAATGTATCCATATGTTTGTATGAATATAACTCTTGTATACGAAGTGTTTTGTATCTGTTTAAGTGTTAACTGTGTAATGAAATACTTTTCAGTTGATCTTAAAGGATCAAGTTATAATCAAAAGTAATGAAATCAGTACAAAAAAATTTATTTTTTTGTACAGATTTTATTACTTAAAAAATATTGTACTCTAAAAATTTTTTTGTACTGTCTTACGTATTTGCATCATTATTATTTCTTATCATTATTTTGCCATATAACATATTCATAATATGTTTACAGTAGAATAACGTATCTCTAATCTGTTCAACATGGCTTACTTTTATTTTTTCAGGCAAATCCAGGAATAATTTTTGTTCCGTTGGAGTATGTACTTACCCATCTTTAAATGTTTTAAATCTTTACAAAAAATTATAACGTATGTATGATCTCAAAGCATCTCTTCTGAGCGGGTAATCCTTTTTTACTAAAAAAAGGAAATTCATATAAGTTGATTAAATCTTGGCTATGTTTAAAAATTATGCTAGCATTTAAAAAATTTGGTGAGCATTGTTTTTCTTGTTTTGGTCGGAAATGGTTGTTTTGCCATTCTCTTGTGCTATTTTACTGAAAATCTAATAGCAGCATAATTTAATTTTCAGAAACTTTTGAACAATTATATATCAAAACATTTTTGATGCGTTTGAGATTTTTGCTATTGTTGGTATTCTGCTTATGACAAAAGAGTACATATAGACCTATGAGTGTACACATAGGTCATTATAATTTTCTTAATTGTTAGAAAATAAATAATATAAAATGTTTATATAGTTTATAGTAATAATAAATAATATTATAATAATATTGTATTATAATAAATAATACAGTATTATCAAGTAAGGAACTGTAAAAGAATTAATGGTTTCTGGTAGCAGGATTCCAAATCAACAAGAATTATTGTAGGAGCTTTATGAACAAGTAATATGCTGACTTTTTTCATGACATTCATGAAATTAAAAATAAATGGGTTGTTATAGAGTACCTTTATATATGAGTTTTATTTCTTAAAATTGACCTTAAGACTTTTTATAAATTGAGATATAATTAAAATATTATAAATGACATTTTCTCCTTCTGTTACATACTCTGTGAGCTATACAAGTAAACAAAAGTGTAATTACAGTGTGAAGTCAACTTCTGTTTCCTAGTTTAGATATACTTAAATTATCAGTTGTTTTCTACTAAATGATATTACTATAAAAATGCTTATTGAATAACTGTAGGAGTAGTGGAAGCAAGAAGTAGATACTTGAAAAGTAATAAGCAATACAAATCGCATATGAGTATTTATTGCAAGATAAATATCTTTTGAAAAAGTGTCCTGAAAAATAAAAGACATTATAATAAGCAAATGCAGAAAATAGTATTAGTTGTTCTGAATCATTAAAACAGAACTTAATAATTCTGCACTATTGAAAGTGCACATAAAATTTTGAGACAAACTAGAAGTTCATCTTGAATACAATATAATCAATAAATTTTCAAAGAGAAACAATAATTTTTAGCCAATACTAAACAGAATGGTTAATGTTAGTATATATATTGAGATGTTAGTATATATATTGTTGATAGTAATTCAGATCTCTTACAATCTGATGATAATGCAAGGTCTTAAATATTTCAGGAAGTAGAAAATTGATTCTGATTTAAGTATTGTATGGGCTAGTATAATGTCCCAGGGTAATGCATTTCTTCTAGTTAAGATGAAAGAAAGAGAAAATAACTAATAAAGAAAAGAATCTAGAAGAAACTAAAAGGGATTTTTTTAAACAATTTATTAGTTGTAATATAGACAACAGCACCTCCAAAAGCTCTTGTTCGATCAGAAAGGTTACTGGACCGGGAAAAGAATACAGAGCAAAAATTAAGGGTACGGACAATGAAAATTATTACATTACATCAATTAAAGGGGTGAGTCAGGTACTGGTTCTGTAGTCCAAGGAATATAAATACTGCCAGGGACCAGTGGAAAGAGCCAAAAGTTCAGCTAGGGCATATTTAGCATGTCGTGATAACAGTCAGTAGTTCTGCAAGACCATGATCGGTGCATTCATGATAACAGCGAAATCAGTAAGTGTATGGTAACGAGTGAAGAGTGAAGAGAGTATTCTGCTAGACAGTGGGTGAATACAAGAACTGCTTGGTGAGTTATTGCTAAACAGTAGTGAAAGTGACAATATTCTATTCATTCATAAAGTGAAGAGTAGTTCATTTATATACAGTAAAACTAATAATACTTGCAGAAAGTGATTGGTAAGACTTTTCTATTGTTATCTTGTTAGTGCAACATTAGTTTCTACTAGCCATTATAACATTTTAAGTAAATTGGACTGTATTCTGGTTTTTATAGTTTAACTGTCATTAAATAAATCTTATCTTTTTATTAGAATTACTATTAGATTACATATAGAATATAATCTATTATTATTATTATTTTCTACGTTTTTTTTCAATAATAAGATGTTTATTATTATTATATTATATATTATATATTTACTGAAAATTTACAGTAAATTTTTAGTTTGTTAGTCTCTGAATATTCTCGCCGAACCGCAAACACGCGACAGTATAAAACATCAAAAGTTGAATACTATAAATAATAAACTATAAGATAATATTATTTATCATTTTATCAGTGTACTTCAATCAGTAATACTGATTTTACACATTTAACTAAACAGAAGTAGGGAGTGTAAAAGATAAGTAAGAACAGGTGAATTAGAGAATGAAGAGGATAATAAATTTCTCTGCATTACAAAAAAAATAAGAATGAAATATATTTTCTAAGCTAAGAATAGTAATTAATATAAACTGACAATGTATATCAGAAGGAGTAAACATTTTGATACAAACTGTGAATTATCAAGTTTATAAATATACTTGTATGTAGTACATAACTTACTGATAATAGCTTGTTTCAACAATGAAAAAATATTTCTTCACAAAATTGATTTTTGATAAATTATATTCTACACTGACATGTTTCAGAACACATACGCCATCATCAAATATTTAGGAATTATTGCATCATGGAATTACCTCACACAAAAAACAGCAAAATCACTAAAATTATTTGTTTGTAATATAATAAACACAGCATTATAAGTTTGTTTTTAATAATAATTTTTCAAACATTATAATAATTTTAATGATTTTATTAATAACATGACAGGACTGCCAAAATGAAACAATTCTGATATGTTTAATGACAGAATGTTTATTTCAAACAAATCATTGTAATTATTTTCATCAGAAGTCATTAAATGGATAGTAGAAGGAATGTAAAAAGATAATTATTTATGTACATAATTTGTAAGTATATTCACTGTACCGAATGAAGTCCCAAACAACTGGATTTCCAACTGGATTATCTGAAATTGAACCAAGAACAAAAAAGAAGTCTTGTGAACGTACATAGTTTTCATCTTTAGCTAAGTCAATTAACCTGAAAATAAAAAAAATTGATATTCAGTAATTTCTAAAAAAAAGTCATGTTCAAGGTCATAAAATTAATTGTTACTCAATGTATGAGACACGTATTTTAATAATCATAATATCCGATTAAAAATTAGTAGACCACGAGAGTTATTTATTAGAAGGGATTAAAAAGTAGTAAAACTGCCTTGAGAAAACCAAAATTCTAGAAAAAAATATCTGATTTAATTTCTGTAAAATTTTCTTCCAAAAACTATTTTCAAAAGTTATAGTGGTGAACTTTTTCCCTATTTTTATTATAATAAAAATAGAAATAATTAATAAATAGAAATTCATATTTTAGTTTTGTGATGGTGATAGCAGTATTAGTCCAGTTGAGTTCCTAATTATAAAAAAGATTCCACTTTGGCTGTGATTTTATTCTTAAATGGTTTATTCATTTTACAAATTTCAAGAATGAAAACAAAAAGTATTAAGATACAGATGAACAAGACCAATATTTTACTGAAACAGTATTTCAATGAAAAAAAAAAAATGATCATACAAACTTTTAAAAAAACTCAGGTTATATTTTCATAACCCACCGGGTTGGTTAGTGGTTAATGCGTCTTCCCAAATCAGCTGATTTGGAAGTCGATAGTTACAGTGTTCAAGTCCTAGTAAAGCCAGTTATTTTTACACGGATTTGAATACTAGATCGTGGATACTGGTGTTCTTTGGTGGTTGGGTTTTCAATTAACCACACATCTCAGGAATGGTCGAACTGAGAATGTACAAGACTACACTTCATTTACACTCATACATATCATCCTCATTCATCCTCTGAAGAATTATCTAAATGGTAGTTACCGGAGGCTAAACAGGAAAAAGAAAGAAGATTATATTTTCATAAATTTACAATTTAGTTTTCTGTAATCTTATGGTCGACACCATTGTGGGTAATGAAATTATTGATCAGAAAATTAGTGACATGAACATACTTTATAAACTACTTAGTTAAAATCTAAGGTTATAGTTTATTGATCTGATTTTTGACATCCACTGAAGAAAAAAAAATGTTCAGATGATAAAAATGTTAAGAGTCTTGCAGTGAAATATGCTTAATGTTTCAATTCCCTAAAAAAAAAGTACATATTTTTATAGTGGTTTACCATAAATACATTCAAAATTAGAGATGTTAGAGATATTCCACACAAGGATGTTAGCAGAGAGTTAAGGATTCTGAGCAAGGTTTTATACTACCTCGGTCAGAGGTAGCCCCTCTGTGGGCTGATTTTTATATTTCTTTTACTACCTTCTTTATCCTTTGTTCTTTTTTTTTTGGATGAGTGTTATGAAAGTGGATCAGCTGGTCAGTCATTGGCCTAGTTCAATCTATGGAATCATGCTTGCACCTTCTAGTAGCTGGCAGGGTATTTAATCCTTTATTGGGTTCCAGATTGGTGGCAGGCTTTTGTGCTTCTAGAACTGTTAAAAAACTTTGATTTCCACCTGGGGCTCATAAAAAAAAAAAACACAATATGGGGTGAGGTTACTAATAGGTAAAGCAGATTTCCTATTTCTCTTAAACTGCAATCCAAGATAACATGTTCAATCAAAAAATCATTAATCTTAGATATGTTGCTCCATTGTAGGTAAAAAATCTCTTCTGAGTGATCATGAGTAGTATGGATACTACTTACTGGCTTTTTCTGGGTATGAATTTTTGTCTCATATTGTGATATCCATAAAGATCATTCTTTCTCATCACACATCTGTTTTCCTTATCCGTCTAACTCATCTTGTTTGTATCTTTTTACTCATTTTGCATTACGTGATCATAGGTTGGACTGTGCTAGTTCCATGCTAAGGATAGTAGAAATTGTAGAGGCAGGACATCCAGTGATCTAATGAGAGGTTGCCTATGGACTGACCTGAAACTTGGTTTCTGTTTTTTTATAGGTTATACAATCTCTAGGCCAGTAATATATATTTTTTTTCCCTGGCCGTACAATGAAGTGTTGTTATCAGTGCCTGGATATGATAATTATATAATAAGTAAATAAATATTAAAAATTAACAATACAAAATTAAATTTAAAACTAAAACCAGTAACATAAAAAAAATACAGCATAAATGGAAAACGCCTTTGACATATACTAAAATCGAAATAAAACCACAATGAAATATTACAATAATAATCTAAATTAAAACAATAAATTTACCATTGCTATACATGCCAAATGGTATAAATAGCTGCCTAGGCCTATAGCTTGTCACAGATCTGACAGGCATGTTCTCTCCTAACCTCTTTCTTTTTCCTGTTTATCCTCCAGTAACTACCGTTTAGATAATTCTTCAGAGGATGATATGTATGAGTGTAAATTAAGTGTAGTCTTGTACATTCTCAGTTCGACCATTCCTGAGATGTGTGGTTAATTGAAACCCAACCACCAAAGAACACCGATATCCACAATCTAGTATTCAAATCCGTGTAAAAATAACTGGCTTTACTAGGACTTGAACGCTGTAACTCTCGACTTCCAAATCAGCTGATTTGGGAAGACGCGTTAACCACTAGACCAACCCGGTGGGTTTCTCTCCTAACCTAGTCTTCTTAATCCCTTGTAAAATGTAAATCCATTCATCAGATTAGATCTTTTGAAAAACAACTTATAGTGCAAATTAAAATTGTATATTGTAAATTATTAATTTTATATTTTGACTACATAATTAATTTTCAGTACATTTATTTAACTAAATAAAAGATGGGTTTTTATTGATTTATAGAGTAAATAATTATTTTTTTAATAGTGAATAAAAATAACTTCTAATAACAATAAATTTAAAAATAAAAGAAGCAAGAAACCTGTTTAAAAGCCAAGGTTCTCGTACAGCTGCAAGTGCATTTCTTAACTTAACCTTTTCTTGTGGTTCTTCTTCAGTGATATAAGCTTGCCACATTCGTTCCCATACAATTTCACTACTGCCAGACATACCTGAAATCACAAACAACCAAAATTTAGCTGATTAGAAACATTCCCTTTTTAATCAAGAATGTTAGTTACACATATTTTTTTTATGTATAATTATTTTTTTTCAGAATCTTGCACTAGTTATGGACAAATGATTTGGTACATTTTTTAAATATTATTACAGGAGATGAAGATATCAGAAAAATTATATAATGACTAGGCAGAGATTAAAAATCAAATTATACAACATTTTAATGTGTATCTAGAAGTAGATATTGATTGTAATCAAAATTTAGTGTGTGAAATATTCATTAAAGTTAAACAAAATTAAAGAAAAAAATAGCTGAGATACTGGACAGCCTAAAAAATAATGTAAAATAATATCTAAACAAATCATATGTTTAGAACAAAAATAAAATGAAAATAAAATATATTTTTGAACTTCACAAAATTTATTTAAAAAATGACAACTCTTTCAGTACACAGTATTGAGTACCATAATTTGTATCATACTTTTAAGAATGCAAAAGCTTGAAAGTACGATTCAAAGAAAAGGGCAAATACATAAAGCAAAAATATAAAATATATAAAGATAAAGAGCATCAATAGGGAGTGTACACATCTACAGTAATATATAACTTTGAAAGTTAAATACTTTTTTAATATAAATAATATTTTGTTTAAACAATTTTTATATAGCAAGTATAATTAAAAATTCTCAAAAAGACTGACTTTTTGTTATTTTATTTTGTAATTACTTTGCATAATTTTCTGTGCAAGAAATAAAGAAAACATAAATTTAATATTAAATTATATTTTTTGTTTATAAAAAAATTAAATTATAACTCTTATTTTATGAAAAATTAAAAATAATGAGTAAACCTTATACACAAGCTTCAAGTTTAAACTCACTCATCACTGTGATTCACTGCATAAATGTGTATGAAAAATATACCAATACAAGGTCAACATAACCTTAAACTGAAGAACAACAACCAATCTTCAACAAAATTTCACATACAGAACTTCAGATATACTCCTACAACATATCTAAATTTCAATGATAAAGTAGTACAAAAAGCTAACTATATATATATATATATATATATATATATAAAAAAGAAAATTTAATTTCATCCCCCTATCCAATTGTGCAAGAAACTAATACTGTACCTTTCTTTCAAAAGTTGGTAAAAATAAAAACTGAAAAGGACTGTACAATGCTTTCCAATAATCATGTTTGTCCCCAGAACACACAGTACAATAGTACCAAGTACAATACTTGATATTTAATGTTTTATTAATGATAATTATGAACGGTGAATATGATAATTAAATTATTTGCAATATATGTAAATTTAAAATTTTGACAGTCCTTTATAGAGTTCTTTAAACATGATGATCTGAAGACATCTGTGTGTTTGTTTCCATGAAATAACTGTAACCATATTCTAAACTATTGGTTTACTCAAATTTTATTTAGTAAGTTGTCAAAGAGACCATTTATTCATTATTCCTTATCTAAAATTCTCTAAAAATTCTTTTCTTATGAATGGTTCCAATGATTTTCATTAATGTTCATATCATTTTTATTGCAAAATTTACTAAAAAGATTTATCATTAAATAAAATTATGCAAAAATAATACCTATAATTACTTTTTAGTTAAAAAAAAATTGTATCATTACTTAATGTTTTTTGATGAAAATGTCTCTTTTTCTACATACCACTAAATAAATAAGCACATACCAGTACTGTAAATAAGTGTTCTTAATTCTGGCTCAGGTTTTGTTCCGTTCTTCAAAAGCCAAAAGTTAAATTTTTCCTGAGCTTTGTTAACACAAGAAGGCACTTTGAGTGAACAACTAAGCTCCAACGCAACCAACTTTTGTCTCCTGCAATTCATTTAAAAGATTAAATATAATTTACAAACAAAATTTATTATTAGAATGCTAATGAAATTACTATTTAATCTAGTTAAATCTAAGCCTTAAAACTTGAATGTTAATCTAAAAAAATTATAGCTTTTTTTTGTAATACTACAATCTACATGTGTTAAATTCTTATAAAAGAAGGATATTTCTGTTTAAAACATCTTTTGAATCTATATTCAAAAGATGTTTATAGGCAATATATCTATATATATACATTGCCTGTAAAAAAACAAATCAATATATGCAACTTTTTAAGTAATTATACATTATATAGGTTGTGTATATATGGTGATTATTAAATGCATAATAATTTTGTTTGTCTATATATACAGTAATTGGATCCTCTACATCTTCAAAGGTATAATTAAAACCTTTTGAAGAAATCTCTGTACCTAGAGTTATCAGTAGACCTACACATATGATGTGGGATTTATTATATGTTTGGGATTTGTATATGGATGATATTCTAATTCTATTCAACCAATCAATCAACAATGAATATTAGATAATATTAAAGAAATGCCTTGAATGAGTAGAAAAAGATAGAGATAATAATGAATAAATAAGATAGCATAAGAAAATTGATATGGTTGTTAGCTATCAGTATTTAAATAAAATATAAAAAATTCAGAAAAAATCCTACTTGTACCAAAAGTACTACTTTTTAAGTAATGTATAATGTTTCTTTTAAGAATCAAATACGATAAAAAAGGAAAACTATTGTATACATTGTCTTGTAGGCTGAGTAAATAGTCAGAGAATCTATCTACATTAGTTTAATTTTAACAAATAAATATGTTATTATGACTGGTACATAATACTTGTATGTTATTTTAAATGAAAACTGCCATTTTTTGAAAGCCTCAAGAGGTGAAATTATATTTCAGATGTAAATAATTATTTATTAATAATGAAAAACTTATTATTTATTCAAAGCAAAATAGTATGGTTTGATTTTATTACAAATGAAATCAATTTGCTCGTCCTTAAAGAAATGTCAAATAACAAAACACTTGGAAACTTCACATTTAAACAACAGAAACACCACTATTATCATTAATGAAAATGCTATTCATTTGATTAGGATTTTATGTCTACCTAAGAAGTACAATTAAATGTTTTTATCTACATTTAAAGTTAAGAGAGCAGTAGTAATTCATGCAATAAATAGCTTTTGAACTGCTAATGTAGAATTTTCTAGTCCTTTTAAATAATTATTTTTAGATATAGACAGTTATTCATCTGTGAAGAGCTTGTTGATGAATCTTTCAAGATTTTGAAGCAAATCATTAATAAATAATAAGAGAGATTGAGACAAAGGACAATTCTCTGTAATACTCCATGCTCTACATTTTGAAATGAGTACCAATGAGTGTATTTTTATCGAAAGATGAAGTTTCAATTGTATGTTTGTAATCACAAACAGATATCATTAACAATTAAGATTTTTTAAAAAAAAATTTTTTAACCACTAAGAAATGTATGGTTTGTTGATGTGAAAAAAAATTGTTATCTATAATATTTCAAAAACTTTCTAAAGTCTGAAAAATATAAAATTTTTTCCCTATAACTACACTGAGGATTTGTCAATATGCTTTTACAGAAATCTTAAAAGTCTGAATTTCCCAAGTTTTTTTTCAAATACGTTAGAAAAATGAACAGTGATGATATTGGTTGTGGGGCAAATAAGGCTTATTCAAATAAGCAGTCCTGACCAAGGCAGGCACATTGGAGGATGTGATGGGATAATCTGCACTAAGGTTATCCTCAAGAAAAGTCACATACATCTGTTGATGATGTGGTGACATGGTGAGTATGTGCTGCCATTAAATAAGCGCAGTTGAAGGTCAATGGTCAACGGTCTCTGGGGCAGATGAGGAATTCATTACTAATGGCAATGAGGATAGATGAACTTGAAGAGTTAACCTTGAGAACAAATTCTGTAGGCTTGACTACAGTGAGATGGTAGCCCCACCATCAAGAGTACTCAGTGCAGTGCTTATAACACGGATGGGGAAATCTTATTACTGGCAAGCATTTATTGGCCTCAGAACAGGGTAGGACTAATTGGATTAAAAGAGTTAGAACATCAAAATCTAAGAATAAATGGATATAGGATATAGTTAAGATTACTACTTGGAACATGAGGAGATGGCATATAAGGAGATAGAATTGGTTACAAAGTTACAGAAAAACAAGATAAAATTGGCAGATAAAACAAACAAAAAAGAAATTGAAAGGGAGCTGCTTCAGAGTCAGTTATGTGATTATGGTGGGGTTAACCAGACAATGAGCTAGAAGGGGTGTTATACATTTAATCGATAAAAGTTGGGAAGCAAGGATTAGTGATTAAGGTTGGTGAACAATAGGATTATAATGGGCACGAATAAAACATGATAGGGGAAACTTTACAGTAATAGAGGCTTATGGCCCAGAGGAAACGGATTCCACTAAGAAAAAAGAATCAGAACATTTTTACAAACTGATGCAATGACTACTCAATGGAGTTAGTGCAATTGATGATATCATACTGCTTGGTGATCTGAATGGTAAGGAAAGGAACCTACCTATTTCTAAATCTATTGACACTTTTGGAGAGAACATACTCAATGAAAATGGAAAGAGATTGAGAAATGTTTTACCTAACAACTTAAAATTTATTGAACTTACTTACAGATTTGGTTAAGTCACATTTCATAGAAAAATACATCATCAAGTTTGTCACCCAACATTCATTTTGGTTTGACATGGCTTCCATTTGTAATTGGACATACATCTCACCTGAAGTTGATTTCATTCCCGACTCTAGCTAGCAAGTTGGCATTACCTTTGCAGCTGCGGCATTAATTCGAAGTCTTAGTTCAACAACATCAGTAGGCAAAGGTGGTATATGTAACCCAATCTTTAATAAAACCCTAAAATAAAAAAAAAAAATTACATTGTCTAAAAATGTATCATTGACTGCAATTCTATCCATCATTTTCAACTGCAGCCGAATAACTTTCTTCGTCATTTGTAATATGTTGAACTACGGATAGTTTATATGGCTTCAAGCGCAATTGTTTACATAATATGTGCCAAGCAGCTGTTTGTAGAATGCCATTCTCATCTGACACATGTCAAGTGGATTTCTTCTGCCTATGTGCAAAACTTTCTCAGAGTTGTTCCACAGCAGTTTCAGGGACGCATGGGTGTTTGGTAATTTTGTATGTTTAACAGAATAACCTTCCTCAACGAAGGTTTAGTGCCAAAAGTAAATTGTAGGCATATTAAGAGGCCTGTGCTCTCTATGATTTTAACAACTCCATTTTTAAAAACACTGGTGACAGCGCTGCTGGCTGATTTTGGTACTAATGAATTGCGAGAGTCATTACTTGATATGTTTTGCTGTGAAATGAGCGCAACCAAATCTGCAAGTTATCTAAATAAATTTTTGTTAAGTTCTTTTTGAATCACCTGGTATTTTGTAAGATATATTCAAAAAATAAAATCTCTTACCAGCCAGAATTTTTCAAATATGAAGCCAAATTCTGCCTATAGTGTTTTATGTGAGGTTTTGCTGCATTTTGATTAAGGATTAAAAATTAATAAAAAAGAGCACAACTCACCTTTCTATGTATGAACTTGATGCAGAAATATTCCATAAAGAATCGGTCATAACTGGATCAAGAATTTTGTGAATAAATTTCTTCATGAAAAAGAATTAACAGTTTTAGTTATAATTAGATATTGGTCTTTATTACAAATAAATATGTAAAAAAAACTACAAAATTAAAATGAAGCAGGATTTTCTCCATAAAGATCATAAATATGTGAAATAGTTATTTGATAAAAATTAAATAAAGATAAAAAGATAAACATTTTACTTTCTTATTTTACTAAGACTAAAAGTTCTAATAAACTAGCTGGTGCAAGTTATCACATACACTCACAATGCATGAATTGTTATATATTCTTACATTATTTTTAAAAATAATTAATTCTCATTTTATAACTATACTTTTATAAAAATTTTATTCTTGCTTAGTTTTATTTTGTTTTAATTGTAAATAGAATTTGGAGAAATAAATATCTGCATGATGCCAATATATTTAAACTTGCAACATATTTAACAATTCTCTCATTCAAAACCTTGATTTTTATTGCAAGAGTTTTGCACTTAGTGAAAGTGTAACTTCTTAATTTTAAAGAAGTTTTAAATATGTAATTTTTAAAATGATGATCATAATATTATAACTGTCCAAGCCGAACTGGCACCTAGCTAGCATAAGGCTATAATATGCTACTCGTGGAAGGCAGTATACATACGGTATAATAAATTTTATGATATCTATACGGTATAAATTTTTTTTATCTTACAGTAATTTCCTAATTTAACTAATATTTTTATAATTATTTACAGTATACATTTTTTATATTATTTTTTATACTAATGTTTATTTCAATCAATAAACAAAATAAATTTTTATTATTTTATTTTTAGTCTTATACTTATATACAAATAAAACAATATATATACGAATAAAACAATACACAAATATTTCGCTAATTTATTTTTACCTCTCTTATATTAACTCGTTCTTGGATTGTGTTTGAGGTTCATGGTATGGAACCTTTAAATCACACTTCCGGTTATCCATTCGCTCTGAAATTTTGTATACAGGTTTGCTCCTGATGACAATACATTTTAGAAACATTTTCAAGTTGCTAAGATGCCCCTAAGTTGCTAAGTGAAAAAAATGCCCCTTGAATTTATGCAACCTCGTTTACATGCATATTTTCTTAGTGAAAGACATTTTAAGTGAGATATATATTGGCATATATAATTGCTACTAGAAATTCTGTACAGTGGCGACCAAAGTTTTGGTAAGATTTACTACTTTTAACTGGATCTCAATTTTTGGACGAAAATCGCAAATATCTCGAAAATGGTCGGTCCTAGTGCTCTGAAAATTTTTTTTGACCACTCTCATCATTTCCCATATGCTCCCAGTGTTATCCGTCAGATGATAATATTTTTAAGTGCTCCTATGGCACTGTTTGGAAATTGGGGGCAGGGTGCCACCATAATATCTCGGCAATCGCTTGTCCGATTTTCATGGCGTGTGTATCAGCAGGTTGAGTGCTAACTGTTTAACTTATCAGGTACACTCTTTATCGACCGGATCTTGTTTATCCGGAAATTAAATCTTTAGCCCTATGTTTTGATTGCACTTGCCCACTGTAAAAAATACCGATCAGATTTTTCGTTAAATGCGCTCAAACCTGAGTGCTAGCACAGTTGTAAAGTATAAACTTATGAAGACTAAAAATAAAAAACAAAAAATATACAAAAAACCTTTTAAAAACCACTCATATTTAATGCACTAAAAAGTAGAAAATAAAAAAATATGCAAAAAATTTTTTAAACACTTAAATTAAACACACTAAAAGGTAAAACATAATTTTAAGACAATATCTCAGAATGGATTTGGCAACAAGCTTTGATGGTAATTTGAAGCTATGACTTTCACATAAAGTCATAGCTTCAAATTAAAAATCTGATGTTTTTGACAATTTTTTCGTATACATGATGAATGGTTTAGAGCGCAAACATGAGGACCCCATTCCTTTGCAAGGAGAAATTAATTTTATTCTGAAGTTATTTCACCAGTAATTCGTTAAACTGTTCTTTTTGAGATTTGGCAGACGAAACACGTTTTACTATTTTTTTAGGGTCACTAACAAACATTTCAACTGCATATTCTCCTGCTATGTAATTAAAAACGTTGTGTATAATTTCTTTCCCTTGGGAGTGAATGCCTTTTCCATGTAAATTAGACATAATATGCAAAATAATAAAATCAATTCACTACCATAAGAATAGAGCTAATAAAAATTTTGTAATTTAACGTGAATAAATTACTTTTAAAATTTCACTTAAAACTTAACTACTTTTAAGAATTGAAACTCAAAGAACGCTATAATCGGATAATCTTATACTGTTTAGATATACACAATTAACTGGACAAGATTTACCTGCAAATACAGAATAAATTAGAACGGAATGATTTACAAGAACAAGTTAGTCTCAGAATGAATCAGAACGGTTTGTATAAATAGAGATTTAATGTTTCATTTGAATGTTTAGAATGAGATATCATTCAGCTATTATTTACACAAACCTGAATAAAGGAATTTTTCTTATGTATGACTCTAGCCTAGGCTAGCATACGATTGTTCACCACTCCCAGAACAAAGGGCAAAGAGCGTTGCGTAAACAGTCAATCTTGTGTGTGTTTGGCCTGGATATTTTATACAATTATAAAACTATAAATAAATACATTTAGGCCTAAACACTGATTAGTAACAGCTGATTAGTCTGCATAATATGCATAACATATCTATTTCAGTATCTAATAAAGAAATAAATTAATGTAATAATATATAAACACAGTATTAAACAAGTAACTAAAAAAGATGTGAATTTGTTCATTGATTGGAATAAACAATAATCGTACCATATTCATATGTCTTTAATCGAGTAATATTATAAACCTGTGCTCGTATAATATTATCAGATCTGTGCTGATTTGGTTTGGTCAAGCTATATAACCATATGATAAATGCAACAGTGAAAATAATTTTACCAACTGGAGATGTGTTTCTAACACAGTTATTGTGTTAGAACACAATAACCATTTTATTTTAATTAAAATATATTAAGAAAATAGTAGCTAAATGATATCAACTTACCCTGAACTTCATATATACTGGTGTATTTATAAGAATACTTTGTAAAAATTGTAGTTTATGTGAAGCCTCTATCCAGGGTACAAAGTGTTGCTCTTTTGGCAGGTACTGAATTACACTAAGTGCAATCTTATATTTTATATAACCAGCTTTAGCTAAACTAAATGCATCATTTAATAAATGTGCTCTGTCAGCAGCAGTTATGCTCTACAAAAAAAAAAACTTACAAATCAAATAAGTAGCTAATTTCATGAAATATGCTTAAAAATAATATTAAAACAAATAAATTAAAAAACAAAACATATTCATTTTCTAATAAGCAGAGTTATTCCATAAACGTTTTCTAGAGGTTTTATATAGATTCTTCATCAATGGTGTTACAACTGGTACAGTTGTGAATGGCGCCTTCCTTTTTAAGTTGTTAGGAGATGCCTTTAGTATCAGTATGTTATAGAACAATATATTTGATCTATGTTGTATTTGTTTATTTAATATGTTATTTTTTGTCAAATTCAATGTTTTAATAAATATTATATTATTCCAGTAAGTTGAGGAAATACTATTAGTTGTTTTGTATATTTCATTTCTATTTATTTGAACCAAATATAATAAAAATAATATTTATTTCATATAAAATATTTAATCTACATATAATATTCAATTATTTACTACAGGTATACTTGTCAAACTGTTTAAAAATTAAATTCTATTAAATAAATCACCTAGGTCAAAATACTGAGATAAGGCAGAAATATCTTACCTTAATTCTGCATAAAAGGCATTTTAATTTTATGTCATCTTGATTAATTTCTAATATTTATAAATTTGTGTTAATATCAAAAATAGAATGTTTATTGTTTTGATGGTCTACTATATTAGGTAAACCCAATTTATTATTTTTGTAATTTCTCTAATGTTCAAGAAATCTATTATTAAAGGATCTAGTTGGGCACGCTTGACGGGGAGGTATGCGTGAGGAGCATACCCGGTCCTTGGGTAGGATAGGCCCGGAAAGGGTAGCCCTCCTGGGGAGGGGTTTTTTGGCATTCCAGAAGGGAAGGCTGGGATGTTCTGATGGACTAGGGGGGGACCCCGACAGGTGGACATACAGAAGAGTCCAAAGATAGGGGTTAGGGGTTGTTTCTATGCCACGACACACGGGTGCGATCGAGGCAATGTCTTTCAGGCAGTTACCAGTCACCCCTTGCTGTGTTTAAAAAAAAGTCCAAAAAAAGTATTAAAGGATCTATTTCTTTTTTCTATACAAATAAAATTCACAATTATTACATTTAATTTATTTTTATTATTCTTTTTGTTTTTTAAATAATTTATTAGGTGATTATGAGATTTGTACACTGGTTTAAATATTTCTTCTTTTTTTCTCTTTTATGACTGCATAGGATCACTTTAGTCAGTCTATTATTATCATCCATGTATCTTCGAAGGAACTGTTCGGACCTTGCGGTCCTACCAGTACTTTTTTATATGTTTCCATCTTCATGTCCTTTCTGGTATTGAAAATGTTTGTGTTGTGAGTTTCTTTCTTGTGAGTATGAAGCAAGTGTTTTTGTCCTTGATTTTTTCATTTAATTTTAACTTGCCTGGGGTGTTTCTGGCGTAAAGCCAATTTCCTGCAGATCCTCCCTCTGTTATTTGTCTGATCCATTTGCATCCTGTCTTGTTGTTCTCAAGTCAAGAGAAATTCAGCTGAATTTCAGAAGTCTTAAATCTTGCATTCTCATGATGTGTTCAAAGAATCTTAGTCTCCTCTAATGCATGGTATCAGTGATGGATTCTAACTCTTTGTACATGACATTGTGGCATGATTCACCACTACCCGTCTTTCTGGTACTTTTTGTTGACGCGGTTTTCCAATTCTTCTTTCAATTTTTTGGAGTCTGTCACTCTTTGTTAGTTAGGTGGAAGAGTGTTTCTGCTGCATATGTGGCTTCTGGTTTTATAACTGTGTTGTATCTTAATTTTACATTTATGGAGAGACATTGTTTACTTTAGGTGTACCAGGTTAATTTTTGTGTTTAGTTTGTTTGTTCTGTTAGGATTGAGGTTTTTTTGTTTAGGTTGTTTGTTATTATTTTTCCGAGATATTTAAATGGGTTACTATTTTGACTTTATTACTGTTTATGTTTGCTTCTTTTAATTGTGTTGGTTTTTGGGGTGTAATTTCTTCTGTCTTTTCAAATGATATTTTGAGACCAATTTTATTTACAATGTTTTGAAGTTCTAATAAATGTGTTTTAGATTCATCAATGTTGTTTTCTAGCATGCAAAGTCATCAGCGAAACCAAGGCAGTTTGTTTTGATTTTTGGTCTTTTTTTATTTTTGAGGGACTTTTCTGAGCCATTCCCTCATTACAATTTCCAGAGCGCAGTTGAATAGTATCAGTAATAGTCCCTAGTAGCCTTGGTGCAGTCCTGTTTTGGTCTAAAATGGTTCCAAGAGTTTGCCTTTGAATTTCACTTTTGACTTAGGGTTTGTGAGGTTCAGTTTCATCATGCTTATTAATTTGGGATGTACTTCAAGGTGTCATAGAATTTTTAATAATGATTCTCCTGGATACAAGAGAAGTTTACAAACTCTGTTAGAGTTTCTTGAGGTTTACAAACATTATCATCATGTCTCTGCTTTTTTTCTGTGAAACTCATGATCTGGTTTGGACAGCTCCTCCAGGGTCTGTAACCTCCTTGGTACTCTCCTAGTTATTTTTCAAGTTGTAAACTGATGCTGTTGAGAGAGATTCTTAAAAGAATTTTGTATGTTGTGTCTGGGAATGAGATTACCCAGTAATTGTTAGGGTCTGCTTTTTTTGTAATTTTTTTGTCTGCTCTTGGTGTATCAGGTGGATGAAGGCTGTCATCCAGTGTTCTGGTAGTTCTTTGATACCGATGACATGCTATTGATGAAGGGCGATTTTTGCTGGTCTTACTGCATGTTTTCATATCTTATAAAGGTCTGATCTTATCCTGCTGCTTTGTAATACTTTGTAATCTCATCCAGTGCTTGGTAGACTTTATTTATTGTTGGAGGGTTGGTGTTTTCTGGTAATGTTGTTATTGGATGCTGGCATCGAGTTTTAGTAGTTCTTTCAGTTCTTCTCATATTAATATCTTTGTTAACAATAATATATGGTAAAAACAATTTTTGCAGACCATTATATCAGTTTAAAGATTAATAAGAAGGCTCTAAATTGTAGTATATGTAGTATAAGTGCATAAACCTTTTCAAACTGCTTGTTTAGATGGAAATAAGTTGTATGGTAAAGTAAACAATAAATATTTTATTACCAGAGAAACATAAGGACTGAAATGTGACACTGTTTCAGATTATGAAAAACTTCAATAGAAATTTGAGAAAAGCTATAAAAACTGAGTTAAAAAATCAATTTTTCAATATATAATACACAGTAAGTACAGTATGTAAGTAATATAAATTATTACTTATTAATAACAAGATATATTCAAGTACAAAAAAGTAACCTATTTAAAATGCTGTATTTAAATTTATAGACAAAACGTACATACAATAAATGTTATTGTGCTGGAGCAGTTAATTTTTTGTATCATAGACAATGATAACCTTCCTGGTTGTTTACCCATTAAAATAAAAAAAATAAATTATTTGATTTAAATCAATCAGGTTTTGATTTATGTCAACATATAATTTTTTTATTTCTTCCATAACAATAGTTTGATATCCAGTTATAGTTAAGTGAAATTCTTTAGCATATGCAATAATACCATGCCTCAATGAGATTTGAACCTAGAACTTTACGATGAATGACAGGTGCTACCATTTTGCCAAAGAAATTGGAGAAGTTGAAACTAAAAATTAGAGTTTGATATCAAAATTTAAAAAAATTCATAATCATCAATATTGTAACATTGTGTAATTAGTTTTGTATTTACTTTTAAAAAGTGATATAATTTTTATTTAGTTTTTTTATAAAAAAGAAATATGTAGGTGCAAAAATGCAGTACTGCTTCGAAACTGGTTGATATGTTGAATCAGATATTTTGCATGCTTTTTTCTTTTATAAACAAACAGCTATTCATTGTTATTTTCTCTGATAATAGAAATTAAAATTTCTATCTATCCTTTTAATTTTTATTACTTATTTAACAAAACTTATTTATTAACAGAATAATATTAACATATAAGAATTTTATATCAGTCCTTTTTACTATCTTCATAATTTTACTCCTTGTTTTCTCATTGTTCCTTTCTCTGGAATAATTAACTGTACTGGACTAATGTGGAATATTCTACAGTATTAAAAATAGGAATTATATATTTTCATAAGTACTTAAAAGTATCACGGTGTTGGCAAAAGATATAAATAAAAATCAAAATCTGGATAACAGCAGTGGAAAATGTTGTTTGGCAAACTGATTAAAAATATATAAATAGTTTGTATGCTTATAAATAGTAGGGGAATAATATTTCAGCCCTTCTATTATCAATTTTCTTAACAATTTATTCTTAAAAATGTTATTAAAATATAATATTTACAAGTTAAAAACTAAATTTTATGATTAAAGAGTTTATTTATTTGTTATTTAAGCTGGCTAATTTAATGATTGTTTTTGATCAAGACTGACTGATACAAAAACAGAAATTTGTATGGCTAGTTGTCACAATTACTAAACAAAGAATGGGAAAACACAATGATCGTTATCTGTTAAACAATTCTTTCAAAGTGTTTATGTTTTTGGAAGTTTGTTAAGTAGAATGAATTTCGTAAAATGTGGTTATGATCAATGGATCTTTTTAAAATAAAGCATTAACATAATATTCAATATATTTATGATATAATATAATAATAATATATATAATGTAATATATAATAATATAATTATAATATATTTATTATTTTTATTTATAATATATATATATATATTTATAATATATATATATAATATATTCTTTACAAATATAAAATTATGTATTTTTTAAGAGTAGTCATGAAAAACTCTTTAATTAGAAAATTATTTATTTTAGTTAATAATTTTTATTTCAAATATGGATAAGCCTTAAAAACTTTTACCTGTGTAAAGAAAACCTATCTGCAAAAAATAAGATAAGAAACCAATGAGTTTAAAAATAATAAAAAAGAATTTAGAATAAACTACCAGTAAGCACAAATTAAGGTTCTAAATAATATCTATCTGCATACAGGCAATGTAATATTTGTTTCAAAAATTCTACTAAAATTATCAGGAAAACAACATAAAAAGTACTTTCACAAAATAAAAAAGATCTGATGTGGACACCACATAACTCTCTTGTGCGCCTATTAAATTACATATACACATTTTTTGCTGCACTTCATTTAAACTTATTTCATTTGAAAATGAGATACGATCCTCCAATTCCTTAATAAAATGGAGTTACACGTGATGAAGTATTAGTTTTTATTAACATCAAATATTTATACAATTAATTATTCAATAATCTTACATGAAATATTAGGATAGAGTAAAAGTCCCTTTATTACTTGTATTACTAGATCAGTATTATTCGTGTCTTTATGAATTGCTGATTCACAAAAGTTTCAAAATAATTAAACTATTCCGTTTAGTGAACTGTTGTATACTGGTTACAATTGTTAATTTCAACCTTACAGTGTAAAATACTCAGAGTTTTTATTATTAGATTATTTGGTGAATAATCAAAAATGAAAAAGAAAGAATCATACAGGAAAAAGAATGCTAACATGAAGAAATATATCTAAAAAAACAAGAAGATGAATTCATATTCATCTTCTTAAGGAAGAAAATGTTAAGAACAAGGGAAGAATAAAAAAATTAAGAGAAGGTGATAAATATAAAGAGGAAGAAAATGTTCCAAAGAAAGAATAAAAATATTAAGAGAATATGACAAATATAAAGCAGAAGAAAATGTTAAAACCAAAGAAAGAATAAAAAGGAAGATATTGCAAACAAAGAAAGAATAAAAATATTAAGATGAAGAATATAATGAGAGGATATTTGAAACCTAGAGAACGTGTACACAAATTAAGATCAGAAGAATCATATCAAACCAAAGAGTGATTAAGTGATTGGCAACAAAAAACAAATAAACCAAATGATGATCAACTTTGACTTAGGGAGAATATTGTCCGACAATATCAGAGGAGTAATGAAATAAAAGATAAGAATTTTTGGCAATTTATTAAGATCTTGCATGTATGCGCCTGCATGTATATGTTGTTCTTGTGAGGGTCTATTTTTCAGTCATTCTGTAGTTAACGTTAATGTAGATAAAATTAAACATTAATTCCAGAATAATAAAATAAAATTAAACAGAAATTAAGCTAGAAAATCTAAAAATAATATGATTCTAAATTATATTTTTCAATTAATATTAAATAATCAGATGTTTCACCAAATTATTAAATATACACTTATGTAATAATGCCTATTAAATCACGAAGTTCGTTAGAACTTCGATGGTAAGAGTCCGCAGAACTGAACAGACAGTGAAGTCAATGAACTATGTTTACAGTTCTAAACATGACGTAAGCTAAAAGTGAAATGAAAATGAGGAAAAAAATTAAAAAATAAGCCTGAAAATATTATATTTCAGTTCAGTTAGATTTATTATAAAAAATACTTTCAAAAAATACCTCTAATTTTGTTAGACAACAATTTTTTTCATTTGATGAACCGCGGGACTCTAAATATTTTTTTTTTTTTTTTTAATGTACCTTTACGAATCGCGTTGTTAGATAGCAGTACTTGATAGTACAAGAAATAACAAAATTTAAAAGAAAATATACTACAGCTTGTTTTAATAATAAATGCTTTTATGTAAATGAAATTACTGGATTAAACAATTTTTTAAATTCCTATCACTTCTTTAAAAAAATATAAGTATTAGTTTACAAGAGATTATATTAGTTTTATTAAAAAAGCAATAAATAAATAAAGTTTTTATTCTACAATTAGAACTATTTGAACTAATTGATGGAGAAATAAAAAAAAAAAAAATCATTAAATCTTTATTCTCGATTACGAAGAAACTTTCGTGAGTTGTGTGCACGCCCGCGAAGGTTTCTGAATAGTTTGTACCCGCTAGGTGGCGCTGGGCTCGAGATATTCGAAAAATTGTATTCATGGTCTGTTGGTTCATATTCAGAATATGTATTTGTTACATGAAAAGAAATATTTTTACGAAAAAGCGTAAGAGAATTACGAAAGAGATGAAGAATTGAAGAGGGGAAGGGAAAAGAGGGAAAAAGGAATTGTTAAATTTTGTGATGTTCTGTAATGTTCAATTTTTTAATGTTTTATCAAACTTTCATTTGTTAATTTAATCTATATGTATATATATATATATATAACTAGAGTGTGTATACACACATACCAAATCTAGCAATAGCGAAGCATTGCCGTATCAGCTTGTAACAATAAAAAAAGTGTGAAAGTGTGTACACAAATTCGATAAAAATCGAGGGTTACACTTACAAAGTATAGTGCAATATTACATCACGGATCTTCCGATTCGTGAAGGTCAATATATTAGTTTTATTAAAAAATGTAAAAAATTGTATGAAGTGAATGATATGACTGAATATCAACAAAAAAAAAACCGGCCATGAAATTAAAAAAAAAGTAGTTTTGTTTGTTCCAGAAAGGCAATAAATTTTAATAATAAATCTATAAGATAACAATCAGTAATTCATAAAAAAATAAAAGAATATTCTAACAAAACAAAACATAGTAATATAAAAAAAAAATACAGGAAATTGTAAACCATACGATAAGAATCTTTCAGATATCATTTCTTTCATTTATCCTCATCCTCTGAACTAATCCTGATAGTGGTTCTGGAGGCTAAAAAAAAAATCATTTCTTCCGCTGAAAAAACAAAAATTTCTATAATATAAATAAAATTTTTATTTAACAAAATGATACTGATATCAAAAAAGGTAAGACTACATTTCTATTATCAAAATCTGTTATCAAAAAAAAATACATATTAAATATATGTAATAGACAACAGATATACAATAATAGATAATAAACTATATGTAAGCGTTCCATATAATAAGCAAAAAGTAGAACACTTTAATACAAAAGTCTTACCGGCCCGATTTCATTTATATGTAATCCTTAATCACATTTACAGAAATAATACATTTTTTATGATTACTTGGTATTTAATAAATGAAATCGGCCCAGTAAGAGTTTTGTAACAAATTTTTCAATTTTTTCCTTATTATATGGAACGCTTAAACATTCTTTATTATCTATTACTGTATATCTACTGTCTATTAAATATATTTAACATGTATTTTTTTTAAAGAAAATTCTTAATTAATAACAGTTTTTGATAATAAAAATGTAGTGTCTTACCTTTTTGTGATATCAGTATCATTTTGTTAAAAACAGTTTTATTTATATTACAGAAATCTTTGTTTTTTCAGCGGAAGAAATGAATTTTTTTTGATGTTTAGCTTCTGGTACCATCGTTAGGATTACTTCAGAGGATGAATGAAAAAAATGATATATGCAAGACTCTTACCGTACGGTTTACAATTTCATTGTATTTTTCTTGGACTACATATACACATATTTAAAGTACATAAAATTTTATTTCACTAATAACTCCTGATTTTTTTTCATATTTTCTTTTATTGTTAACATTGAATAATAATTTATTGTAAAGTTTTTTTTACAATCACGGGTTAATAATTATTAATAAATCAATAAATTAAAAAAAGTTAAAACAAAAGGAGATGAAGTCTGATTTGAACCTCCCCTTATAAAATCCAAATATTTCATTAATTAAAATTTTATTTGGCTATAACTCTGGAACCAATGAAAATAAGTACCACTTATGATATATAGTTGAAAAGCTTTCAATAAGGGCTTATTACTGCAGTTAAGAAACAGTTCAAAATCCAAATTTTTTTGGATTTTCGGCTTTTTTTTTACATTTTTGGTTCAATCAATTGCAATAAAAAGGGGAGAAGCACAACCAGATGTTACAACAGTCCTAAATCCAAAATTTCAACATACTACACGGCTAATCGTTTATGAGTTATGTGAGATACAAACATGCCTTTGTATGTCTGTACATAAATACGTACGTACGTATAGACAGTATGCCAAAAATTGGCAAAATAGATTCAGGGATGGTCAAAATGGTTATTTTTGTTGAAATCTGAAAACGTAAATTTTTCGTGATCACAATACTTCCTTTACTTTGTACAAGGTAATAAAACGATCAATTACTTGAAGAATAAGGGTGAAAATGTATAAACAAATATATTTGGGTAAAAATGAGAACCTCACCCATTTCTTTAATAATAAAGAAGAATTCTTAATTAAAAACATTTTTAGAACATACATAAAAATTGATGTAATTTTTATTATTTTTTTTATATAAAAGAAATATGTAGGTACAAAAATGCTTTCCCGCTTCGAATCTGGTTGATATTATGCATTAAACATTTATTACACTTTTAAAAATTGTAATTTTTTCTGCTCTATATTTAACATAATCTTTATTACATTCTAAATAATATAAAGTTTGTTTCTGACTTATGTATGTATGTTTCTTTAATATATATTAATTATGAAAAATAGTTTTAAAGTAGCTGTTAATTCCTAATGGTTTAGTTATACTAATAATAATAAAAATGTATACTGACATCTGGACTTTGGAGAAGAACATTAACCAACTTCTGCCAATCTTCTGTAGAATATCTGACTTTATAATAGCCAAACTGTCTGTAATTTATTTTTATCCATTCAGTATCAGGTGACAGATTTATAGTAACTGAAATCAACCACAACAAATTTAATTAGTTACAAAGTTAATTACTCAACTGAAAACTAGAGAATCTAAAATCCTGCATCAATTTAATGATTTATTTAAGACTTGGGAAATATTTAAAAGAATTGGGAAAGAAAAGGAAAAAAATTAATTTTTTTTAATATTAGTTGAGTTATATTGTAACAAGACCGGTAATAACAGACCTGAGTAACAGATACCTACCAATTAAGAAGAAAGTAATAGAAAATATAATAATGGGAGAAATGCAGAAAGGGGCTAAAAGGAACCTTTTTAGTAAAGGTAATAGGTCCATTTAACAATAGTCTTTTGTAATACGACCCACTAACACACAATAAACAGATGTTCTTCAGTGAGAAGAGTTACTGGACCCAGATCAAGAATGCATGGGAATGAAAGGGCTCGATTCCTTTGTGAATTTTCTCTTACCTTAAAAATTTCAGATTTTTGTACTCATATCCAGATATGACATATAAAATTCAAAATATTGTATCCTAAAAATAATACGTCATTAAAGTATAAATTGAACACTTCATAACTAACTTACTCAGAAATAGCCAAAGTTTCCTAAAATACGCTGTACAAACATCTATTCTATAAAAATCTACTTCATAGATAGTCAACAAGCAATCAAATAATTCTTCATTATATTTTCTTATCCTTCCCTGGCTTACCACAGAGAATCTATTCATTTTTACCAAAAATCCCAAAACAAGACTGTAGTTTTAGTTTAACGTCAATTCCAGAACATTTTTCTAGTTGAAAAACAGCTGTATAATACTATAAATTGTGGTATTTTACCATAACACTGCGTCTGAATTGTAAAAATTATGTATCATAATATTGTGGAATAATTTAGGTTTCCTAGTCAATTGTATTTTCCTGTAAATTGCGTAAATAAAGTATATTTAAGATATTCATCCTCCTTATGAATATATTTAAAAGATTTTATGTAACGTAATGAAACTTGCTAATAATTCTGAAAACATTATTAAATGGCAACGATTCATTTTCCAAATTATATGAATATCTTTAAAAACTATTACATAATTCCTTCTTGCACTGTAATGATGAGCAGTTGGGTTTTCCTGTTGCTCATACGTGGTCTTGCTGCAGCTATCATTTAAATATAATTAAAGTCCATTGAGTGAATTAAGATAACAGTTAAGTGTAACAACAATTTTCTCAAGCTCTATAAATATTTCTCAATGGTTCTTATTTAAATGGTGTTACGAGAAAGATTATGGTAGTTAAAACCACTACAATTACAAATTATGATTGATCATTTGTTTTAAGAGCCACTATCAATAAACTGAATTTTATTTTTTGTTGCATGTAATGTGACTAAGAATTGATAATGTGTGTGCGTATTGAGGAAAGAGAAGTTGAATACATTGATCTGGTCATGCCAGTTACTAAGCATAATGGTTACGCACATGATACGTATTTTCCAGTTCAAACATGCTCCTATAGAAGACCAACAAACCAAATTGGTACATCACTTAATACAAAACTAAAAGGTAATTCTGAAGCTGTAAAAATAAAGTATGTTTCGATATAGTTATTAGAAAAAATAATTAAAACAAAATAACATTGCTCTTTGGTATGATTTCATGTCAAATAAGTAAACACAAAAAGCAAAAAGCATACCTGAAGATTGATTAGTATAAAACCAGTCTCTATGAATGTGACTCGGGTTAACTGAAGTAACATATGTCAATGGAATATCCCACTTATATTGAAACTCTGATTCATCTTTATTAAATGTAGCATTGCTATCAGCTAAAAATCTTTGTTGAGTTAATATCAGTGTGTTTCCAGATCGTTCAACATTTACTAGCGGAAATCCCATCTGACGAGTCCATGTACTCATTATCTGCAAGGTAAACAAATTGTTCATTTCAATAATACAAACAGAGACAAACTGTAGAATGAGGTAAATCCTACAGTTTTATCTGGGTGAAAACAAAAGGCACATTTACATCCAAAAAAAATGACAAGAAATATGATAGTAAGGTGAAGGTCAGATCTACTAAGAAGGAAAATCTATTTTGTGCAGAAAAATCAGAGTTTTTACCCTCTTGATTTTACATTCACCCTTCTACATTTCCAATGTTTAAAAAAAATGGAAATAAGCAAATAACTGAAGCTAAAATCATGAGTCTGAGATACACGTTTTGTAATTATGTAAACTGTCCACTGTTGACAACTTTTTATCAAAAATGATAATTCCGAGGGAATACAATAAATAAATAAACAAAACAAATATGATGAATTATTGAAATATGCTATCAATATAAAACTCCAATTAATCCCTTTTGAAGTAGTCTCCCTTGTAACCTTGTAACCATTTATAACATGCTTGAAGCGGTGTCTAGCATGCTTCAAGCAGTGCCTGGAAGTACTTTTCTTAAAGCCTGCCAAGCACAAATTTACAAATTAAAATTTTTCCATGGTCTTAAAACCCTCCTTCCCCTTTTGGAGCCAATTAATTTTTTTCTGTAAGTTTAACATTCGTGAACAAGACGTAGTAATTCATAAGGGTCTAAATTAAGAAGGCACAGAAGTCCTTAACATATTCTCTGCAAAAGCTATCACTCTTGTAGAGAAAGCACCTGGTGGACTGTCATAGTGTTGTAGAGACTGATGAGATTAAATCAAACCTTTATTAGTTTGTATATGTCATTCTCTTAAGCTTCAAAACTGATGTACCTGAATTCTCAAAACTGTGAACTACATTGCTGTGGGGAGGGTTTTTAAGGTAAGTAATCATTGCATTTCTTTTGAAACTACATCCCTTTGACCAGAGTACTCTGGTTGTGGAGTCATTTATAATGTTCTAGAATGGTAAAACGGGATGCAGTTTCAAAGATGCAATGAAAACAATGAAAGCCCAGCAATATAATCAACTAACTGACACAATCATAAATTTACCAATATTGAAAACAATCTTGATATTCTACAATACACAAAGAAGATATTCCACATCTTATTAGAGGAAATGGAATCTTGACAACTGTTTTGAAAAGATCAGTAGAAGGAGAAAGGAAGCGCAAAAGATGAAGAAGAAGAATTAGAAACTACCAGAGGATAAAGGAGATGGCTTGGGATAGAATTGGAAGGAGACAGTGGTGGTGTTTGTGTGGTGGATTTGAATTGACCAGCAATTCAAATCCACCACACATTTCAGCTACATTCTAAATACATTCTGCCCTGTTAAAAGAAAAACAAAAAATCATCTTTAATAACTGTTATTAAAGATAATCACAAAATTTACTATAAAATTTGGTTTGGCTTGTAAAAGTTAACATTATAAAACTGACATCACTGCTGACCATCAGAAAATTCACCTCTTCAGCTACAACTACTGAAATTTTCATAATTTTTGTGTTTATAAACAAGTAAAAGTCATAAGGGACTTAAGTAAGTTTATGATGTATATAAGACATAAGCATTGATATATAAAAAAAATAAATGTGCTTTACTAATAAACTGCATAATCCTTCGGGAGTAATCAGAAAATGTCTGATCAAATCAATTATCTTTAACACAATTACATATGTAATGTGTACTTGTTTTGTGGTTATAACTCATGATTTCTGCTATACTAGCGGCTGCCCTATTGTAAGGCTGAAGCGGTACCACCTCTTTCTTCCTACTTCTCAAAGCTGTTAAGAAATTGTAACAATTCATAATATTTTTGACAACAGCTCTTAAAAGAAATGATAAAACAACAATATTAAATAAATTTCATTATGGTATTCTACTTCTTTTGACAACAGCTCTTAAAAGAAATGATAAAAACAACAATAAATAAATTTCATTATGGTATTCTACTTATTAACAGAATTGTACCTGAGTTATATTGATACCATTGGAATGTTTTTCTAACATGTTCCATAAATCATTGGTCTCTGCATTTCCATAGGAAAATTTTTTCAAATAGTCAGAAACTCCCTGTTGGAAAGCTTCAGGTCCCATCATATCTTCCAGCATTCTAATTATTGTTGCACCCTGTAAATCAATCAGCTTTTTAATTGCTTCACTTTTAAAATTCACGTTCAAAAAGTTTTATGTTTACGTTACGTTTTCGTAACATAAACGTAAACGTTAAAAGTTTTCACTTTTAAAATAGTTTTTATCTATTGAAATGAGGGTTTTCTGATTTTCCTGTCAATTTGAACCAAATTTGACAACTTTCAACTTCTTAGAACATCAATAAATGTCCTTGATGGAAATAAAGGGCAAACTGGTCATTTTCTTGTATTACCTGAAGTTGAAGTTTTCCCAAACATTTTAATAAGAATAATTAAATATTGTTTCAGATTTCAGTTGAATGTTTAGAAATATAAGAATTTGCAACCAAATTGATTTGAATTTCACAATTTTCAACAAAACATTGTTATTCTGTTATCTTTTGCGTTCATAAATCTACTCAAGGATTTGCCTCTATAGTTGGCAATATTGTTCAATGGTTCAACTAAATAATTTTAATTTTTGATAATTTAAGTTCATTCCAAATCTTTAAACTGCTTTAGGTTCCCCATATTCTCGTTTTACTTGACACTGTTAAACTGTCAGTCTTACTCTGTTTAATATGCTTCGAAGCTAATATCCCAAGAATTGTTTGAAATAATATAACATTACTGCATACTACAACAGATTTATTTATTTACATATAAAAGGAAATTTCTTATATTTTCTTTTAATATTATTATTTTTTTTATTGTTAATATCTTAATGTTCTAAATATTAATTTTAAATGCTTACCATCATATTTTTTTAAAAGTACTATCTTAAAAATAATTACACATTTCTTGTTAATAGTTACAATTGTGATAGAAGTGGTTACAAACATACAATTCTTTATACAATTATAATCCTTGCTTTATAATACTAAGCACTGGGAATCATTTTTAACTTGGGTTTGAAGAATCATTTAGAAATATTTTTAAACATAATTATTGGCTAGTTAATCCTTGTATGTTGTGTAATGTTATGCAATGTTGTCAATTTTGTCAGAGAAAATAAATTTACTTGGATTTTGATGTTCATATATAAAATGTAGATTTTTCTAAAACATATAATTAATACAATTTTAATGGTCCTATTAAAAGCCTCTTCATTATGTAGGACTTTTTGTTTAACAAATAATAAAATATAACTGAACAATAAAGAAATAATAAATTTAAACTGTAGTAATAAAATTTTAAATAAGAAAGCATTTAGAAGAAAAATATCTATTTTCATAACTACTTAAGAAAAAAATAATTAAAAAGGTTAATTATGAACAAAAGTTCAAAATTAAGTTAACGAATAATATATTAAGAAGTTAAAAACAAGAGAACTTTTTACTTTTGTGACAAACATTAAAAAATGTAAAGAAGTTTTTATTTGATATGTACTCTACTACAGAAATCAATCACTTTCTACATCTAAGTATTTTTATTATAGACATATTATAATTTATTTGAATAAATGTTATCTTGACTTCACATGTTTATTTGAGGCATCTGGAATAAGAAAGAAAAAGGTTTGCAAAGGGTTGTAAAACTTTCCTAGCTTTGGTCTTGATAAATTTTAATGGAATTACACCACATAAGTTTTAAATATTATTATTTAGAGTACAATTGTGAAAAATATCAAAGTATGTAGTAAAAAAAAAATTAGGTCTGTTTTGTTAATCACCTTAATGAAATGATGTTTTACTTTAAACATTTCTTTATTAAAAGTATAATTGAAAAAAAATCAAAATTCTTAACAACAATGACATTATCATCAAAATTTTACTGTACTTAGAATATTATTGCTAAACATGAAAAAAATAAAATTTTTTTATTGAAAAAATTTGGATTCCAGTTGACATCTTTATTTTACAGCTATCCTTTTCAATATTTTTAATAACAGGCACAAACTGGAAAACAGATAAAGTATCATATTTAAAAAAAATAAAAAATAAAATGTTAGGTTTCATGGAAGTCTCTATATAAAAAAAAGAAGAAATTATCCTTGTCCACACTAATACTAGATGAATTGGATTTTCCATCTTGAAAATTAAAGTTAAAAAAATATTATAAGAATAGGGCCCCCATTTAGCCCCCTTGTTTTTCTGGGCTTAACCTTTTTTTAATCAATGTAATTGTTCACTTCAATAAGTCATCCCATGTTATTGAACATGACTGAAAAAAAATATGTATATTGTGATGTCCCCTTCTTTGATGAGATTGAAAATCAGGCCAAAACTGGCTTATTGGCTTGTATGTATATATATATACAGTTGATTTTTGGCAAATCAATTGTTTTAGTAAATGAATTTTAGATTTTGAGATATGTAGCAAAACCTGTTTAGAAACAAGGTTGAATATCTCCTAAAACTCAGGAATTTTTAATAACTTAACAAGTACTTTCATCGTATTAAACTCAATTTTCTATGACACTATACAAAACATCAAATAGGTGAAACTTCCCTTTTTTTTAATTTTATCAAAAATTTATTGCCAATGTCTCATATACAGAAATTTTTTGAGCAATTTTCTAAAAATTTATGTTGAGCCAGTCCCAAAGATATTCATCAAAATACAGGCCAACACATGTACATGTATTCATCTTTTGGAAATTTCTATAGCTTTTATTATGTTATTTGAATAAAAGGGTTTGAAACATCAACATTGGCAAAATCCCTGACAACTGAAATTTTGACTATCACTATATTTCCCTATATAGCTATACTGCAGCAACAGAAATCTATACTATTATATAACAAGGAAGAGAATTTTTGTTTGTTCAGCATAAACCAAAAAAACAACCAAATTTTTACCCATGTTTCTAGGCATAACTGAGAAGGTTTTTGGATATATTTCATCTCTAAAAATCTTGAAAAAAATAATACATATAGTAGTGGAGATTATTAGCTGGTTGAAGCAGAAACTTCAGTGAATTGAATTAATCAATTGTGAACTGTGAGTCTCTGGACTGTGTGAGCTGGGTTTGAACTGAATGATTTGAATCAATCGAATGAATAATATTAACAAAATAAAAGAATTAAATTTACGTTAAATAAAATAATATTAAATAAATTAAAAAAATTTCTGTTTAACAATAATGAGTTTCCTGTGGGGACTGCATGTGAGGCTAGAGTGGTGAGGTATATGAGCACTTCGTGGGAGGCTAGACCAATCATCACCATCAACTGATAACAAATGGGGTGCTGTTTTGGGAGGTGCTCTGGCAAACAATCGTCCAATTTCAAAATTCAAACAGGCTATTAGTAGGTTGAAGGGTAACACACAATTGATCACAATTAATCAGAAATCAGAAATGTATATATATATATATCAACTTTGTATTTTATCGCATCACATGAGAACCAACTGATCAATTACTTTCAAATTTGCAGGATACATTGGTGTTATCCAGGGAAGGTTTTAAGCCATTGACTGAGGCCCTAGCCACTTGAAGATTAAGATATTAAAACTTTTCATTGTTCTTCGCCTTCAAGAAGGATGAAGTTATGAATTAAAGATATTCATTAAGGAAAAAAGAGATTAATCCTTGTACTTCATTTTTATTTTTCTGCCACAATGGCAAAGAAATAAGTTACGAATATTTCATTGTCAAAGATAAGTGTACTTTATTTACCATAATTATTATTACCAATTGTAATCTAGTTTCATTTCAGGCTTCTGTAAAACCTGAATACTGTAATTGTTTTTCAGTATTATTCTCACAATATAGTGCGAGAGTCCAGGGGGTGAAGCCCTCTGGGTTGATGGGAATGGCGATGGATGCAAGCTCTGGGGGATGGCAAATTGGAAATGACAAGCAAAGCAAGCTCTGTGACCATGAAGTGGGCCCCAAGGAGCTCCTGAATTGGCTGTGGGATTTGCCTGGGCTGACCAGAGTCCTGAGTGTCCAGGTTCTGGCTAGCAGAACTATAATTGAAAAATAAAAAAACTTACCTTACTGTATGAAATTGTATCAAATATTTCTGTAATTTGATCAGGATGGGAAACAGTCTGTACAATTGGATGTGAACTGAGAACTGAGTCTAAAGACATCACACGATGAATTTCATCTGTCAATATCTGCGTATCCTGTAAAAAATTATAAAAGAATTTAAATCAATTTTATCTTTCATAAATTTTGCTTAGGTAACTATAAAAAGCTAAGGTAATGAAATGGTGGTTAACTACAATTTGTAGTTATCTTACTTAAGACCTAATGAAATTATTTATATATATATATAAAAATTGTAACAAGACCAGTATAACAAACCTGAGTAACGAATTCCTACCAATTTAGAAGAAAGTAATAGAATATAATAATGGGAGGAATCCAGAAAGGAGCTAAAAGAAACCCTTTTAGTAAAGGTAACAGGCCATTTAACAATTGCCTTTTGTAATACTGCCCACTGACACACCCAAACAGATGTTATTCCATGAGAAGAGTTACTAGAGCAAGGTTTGGAATTTCATGGGAAAATATGAAGGCGGTTAATCATTTTCATGTTCAACTGCAGTCTAGTCCGGCAGGTAAAGAAGATAGGAATATAAATATTCCAGGGAAGACCAGTTGAGTTCAGTTCTGCAAATCAGTCTAAGCGAGATGTTACAACGTTGGTCTGTGAGACGTGAGTCTGCAATGTCAGTCTGCGAGATGAAAGTCCGTGAGATGTGAGTTCTACGAGATCAGTCAGCGAGAGTACTTTCCAAGGAGGTTAGTGAATAAGTGAATTTCTAATGAATTAAGTTCTAGATGCAATTAAAGTGATGTCACAAGTAATTCCAGTGTATGAAAGCAAGAAATGGTTCTGTGAGTTACTGTAAGACTATAAGTGAAAGAGATAATGTACTACATTTCATTCAGAAACTGTTAGGGAGTTTTATTTGTGAACAGCAAAGGTAATTTTTTTTCTGCAGTGAAAGAACTTCATTTTTGTCTTATCTATTGTACTAAGACTAGTGGTTAAAAAAGTACTTTTAACTACGCTTACGCTTTGAACATGCTAATGTTTTTGTCAGTGGGACTGAATTCTGTTCTTCTGTTGTTTATCTACCTGTGAATAAATCCTGATGATTATTTTAAATTCTGTTTTGTATGTAATCTCCGTTTGTTATTATTATTATTATTGACATTTATGATTATTATTATTGTGGTTGTGATTACTTTTTTTATTATTTCTTTTATTATTGTCATTTACTATTATTATTATTATTATTATTATTATTATTATTGATATGTCTTGCTTTACCTATATTTTTAAACCATTAAAATGTAATTATGTAAACTTTTTCATTTGTCAATCTCTCAATATCCTGATTGAGCTGCAAACACGCAACATTGGTGTCAGAAGGGGGATATATTAAGTGTAGTAAAATTTTAACAGTTTTTATTTGTTTATGATTTATGTTAGTTTATATTGGTCAAATTTTGTTTTTATTTTGATTAGTTGTTGGTACTGATTACTAATTGTTTCATTTATTCTTGTGTTATTTATTTTGATGTTCAATGTTACATTGACAGTAGCAATAGTAGCAAACTGTGTAATTTATTGGTAAGGTTTTTTTGTATTAATTTAATTTTATTCTTGCGCTGGTAAAAGTAATTTACTAGTAGTAAGAAGGATGCTACTAAGGAGGGCATTATGGCCTTCCCAACTCAGATGAATGAAAATATGAATAAACTAAAAGAGGAGATGTGTAATATGTCTTGTATTGTGGATAAATTCAGTAATCATAGTACCAAATTTAGAAAAGATGTAGAAAATTTTAAGTCTGATGTAGATGTGTTTAAGACAGACTCTAAAAAGTTAAGAGAATAGGGTTGATAAAGTTGAATAATTAGTTAATAGTAAATTAGAGACTAATAATAATGTTATACATGTTAGCCATAAGGACAACACATGGGCAACGGAAGTAGCTTGTAGTGCCGGAAAATCTTGTGTTAACAGTTCACAGGACCAAGGACCAGATGCATTGATGGGATGTCCTACTACTGTGAAACCACCCAAGTTCGACAAGAGTACATCTTGGGTTGTCTTCAAATGGCAGTTCGAGGCAGCATCCATTCATAATGGTTGAACAGCATCAGAGAAGACTGTGTTCCTGATTATTGCACTTCAGGGTCAGGGAGTGAAAGTTCTTCAGGGTGTACCATCCATGTCTGGCTATGGCGAAGTCATCGCATCACTGGAGGGTAGCTTTGCACAGCACAATTTGGCTGCTAGCTAATATTAAGTGATGCCATAGTATGAAAAAGGGATGCAACGGTTAAGCTGGGAGTTACTGCATTACGAAATGTACTAATAATGAAAATGAACTAGAAACATCATTAAACAAATTTTTAAAAAATGTTACTATTCCCATAATTTTGTATATAACAGAAGTGCTAAAGGGTGCAAAAAATCTATTCAGCATTATCAAATTGACAAACTGAACTACATGAATATTTAATGGATGTTGTTCATTTGAAATATACCAACATACTCAGAATTACAAAGCACTAGATCAAATAAAAACAACATTCAAAATAAATGAGTAATTAAATCGTACACACTTTGAACATGTATAAAACAAACAAGTGTCAAATCTGACACCACCATATTCAGCATACCCAGTCAATGGTCAGTTTCTGATGAAAAAACTTAACAGAATAAAAGCTACCTCAAATGCAGGCAGAAGTTTCTTTACAACTTACTTGTTTAAAAATAAATATTATAGTCAATTTAAAAAAAATCAAATACTATGATATTTAGGCTTATAAAACAAGACAAGCACTGTGGAATAAGGTTTTCTGTTATAAATTTCTTTTCTTTATAAAACATTGCAAGTCATGTAACATACATATGTATATTTAACAGTTTCTTAGAAAAAATACTTAATAAAAACATTTTAATAAAAACCAACCATATCCCAGTCAGGATGTGAATGACCAACTCCTTTGTATTCCATAAAACTTGCAAAACCTTCATTCAACCATAAATCATTCCACCATGCCATTGTAACTGGAAAAATGAGTTTACAATTAAAATATTTAACATAGTTAAATTTATAGATACTGTATTGTATAATGTTTATTTAATAAAATGAAATCCATTAGTTATTGCTTTTATCTCATATGAACAGCTAAAAAATTGTTCCAATTTATTGGAAAATATTGCAATTTATTGAATTGTTCCAATTTATTGGAACAATTCTTCATATTTAGTTGTAGTCAAAAGTGTGAACTGGTTGATTACTGAATCTATAAACAAACTTTATAGTCTGCTTTTTACATTTTCAAAATCTTCAAAATTATGTAAAAGTTTTTTCACTTTAGGCTTCTTATTGATTTAGAAAAATAGCAATGCTGTCAATGATTTTTTTCCCAGTTCAAAATTGTCAAAGTTCTTTTCAGTTTAAAATATATATATATATATATATATATGTTTTATACAGAGTGATTCACATAGAATACAACAAACTATCACTACATGTTCTACTGGTGAAAATAAAGAAGAAAAATCATATAAACATAAGTTCAGAAAGATTCTACCCTGATTTTTGTGTCCTCAGCAAAATTAAGCCACACATTAATTCTTTGGAGCCAAATTAAGGGTTAAATTTAGTGGTCTTATGTAAAATCTGGTCTAAAAATCTCAAAAAAACATAGGTGTCAGAACTATACTTTTATTAGTTTTCAAGAAATATGGGATAAAAGACAAAAGATTGGGGTCATAAAATATCTGTTTTATGTTTTGTTAAAATAGCTTTGTTATGTAATAAACACATAAAAGTTTTAAACAAAACTTGTAGAGAGTGATTCTGGGTCATTGATATCATTTAAGTTTGATCATAATCAGTCAAGTGGGTGGGGAGATATGATCACCACAAGTCCTATAACTCAAAATTTTCCTTAAAGGATAGAATAATTTTTTTACATGATTTTTTAATTGCATCTTTGAATACTTTAATATTCTACTTAATTTTCCCCCTAAGCAGCAGTCTTTCAAGGGCTAAACCCTCAATAGTCAGAGTTTATAATTCCTTTTCACAGGTATCAAATAAAAATAGGATAAGGAGTAGTGTTGGAAGAGGTAATTTTTTCAAAGAAGTTGATTCTTAAAAGAAAAATCTCAAAAACATACACTTGTTTACATCAAAAATAATTTGTGAAAACATTTGTTTCTGATAGAAATGATATGCAAAGGTACTTTATCCACAGTGATATGATAATTACACTTAAAAAAGAAAAAAAATATTTTAATAATAATGTTCATGTGTATCAAACACCTTTAAAATCTGGTCAGAGGTATGTCATTGACTACATTTTTTTAAATTTTGACTTATATTTTTAAAGTACTATTTTAAAGAAAACAAGTTTATTTTTGGATAAGCGGGATTACACAGTACAACAAAAAATTAAAAGTGAAAATTAGTAATTTGCTTGCTACAGAAGATTGATAAGTGGTGGCTAATTTGTGTTTGCATGTTCATAAGGATTCAGTCATATTTAAATTAAAATTTTATAATATATGTGAATTGAATCCATGGTGACAGTAAATTTTATTTAAATCTCTAAGTTATCTAAAAAATGTCTAACTTAATAACATGGTATATTTGGCATTATTATTTTTTAACTTCTCTCACTCTTGTGGAGCTTGGTCTGCGCACAACCCTTGCTAAGGTGTCAATTGTGAAAGTAGATCTTAATTTTGAATTAATGGAAAAGTTTATAAAATATTTTGATACTTAGAAATTTTCTTAGGTCAGATATAAAGAATGGTACTGTAAGAATTGATTTATTCAAAAAAAATTATATTCCATTGAAACAATGCTGAAATGTTTTCTTAGTAAAAATTATTTTAATATATAAACTACACCATTACCAATTATGATCTTCTTAAATCTGATTATCTTATGAAATAATTTGAGGCTGCAAGATCATCTAATATATATATATATATATATATATATATATTTGTTTGGTTTAATTCCTCAATATTTCTTGTTATTTTTGAAAAATGTGGAAATTATTCTCATTGTTACTCATTATTTCATTTCTGAATGAACATTACACAGATCATTCATTATACACCAAACTTTTACGGTTTGAAAAGGTGTAAGTAGAAATGTCATTTGTGTAAAGAAAAAATCTCATATGGAAGATGATGTCTATCTTCCATAGAGGCTGCACCTCTATATAAACAGTCTTATTTTTGTCTAATGAATGGGATTTGTCGATGTAAACTTGCTTCTATTTAAAGGACACAGAAAGAAGTCACACATTCTGAGTTTGGGAGATCGAGGAGACCAAGTCACATCTTCAAAACAGGAAATCAAATGATCAGGAAAAAATCCCAGTAGAATGTTCATGGAATGTCTGGTGGTATGGGCTGAAGCCCCATCTTGTTGAAGCCACACCCCTCTTCTACATCAGCAGTTCATGCAGAAAAAAGGTGTTTATCATGTGCACATAATGACTGGATTCACTGTTACCACTACACTCTCCTCTTCAAGAACAAAATGGGGACCAATAACATTATGCTTGGATATCACACACCACACTGTCACACAGGGTGAATGCAAAGGATATGTAAATACAAAATAAATGGCATTAGTTTATACACATTTTACAACAAAAATAATAAAGTTTGGTATTAAAATTACTGGGTAATGTTCATTCAAAAATTTTCATTTTGACATTTCTAAGCACAAGCAGTACAGACTGGTACAACCATATTATCTATAATTAAAGGAAACAATGCATCATAAACAATGATATGCGATTAATAGCTTTTACTCTCCAAAAATGTGAGTTATAGCTTTCCCACAATAATTTATTCTCAAAGAAAAATAATATACTCTTTTTAATTGTTTCTTATCTATAAATTTAATTGCACAGAATTATAGAAATTATGAATATATGCCATATTTATAGTATGTATATATATATAGAAGATTAATACCTTAAAAAAATAATCACACAGCAAGATCTCTCAGTATAAAGGAGTGGACCTGATTTTGGATAATCAAAGTTATAGAAAATACATAAAATTATTTCTATAGTTAAAAATTACTACAGGACTTAAAAAATCACCGACGGTGTAGTTAAAGTTTATGTATAATTAAAACATGCTATGTTGAGAAAGAATGCTATGTTGAGTAGGTAGAAGGGAAAAATTGTGTAGGCAGGCCATGTTTGGAGTATGTAAAACAAATTGTTGGGGATGTAGGATGTAGAGGGTATACTGAAATGAAATGACTAGCACTAGATAGGGAATCTTGGAGAGCTGCATCAAACCAGTCAAATGACTGAAGACAAAAAAAAATGTTGAGAAAAAAGAATTAAAATATAAAAAATTGTTTTAGTTATTCTCGCTAGAAATATAAAAATATTAGATGCATTTGAAATCTATAAGTATGAAAGTAAAAAAAAAATATTAGTGACAAAACTTTATAGTGCAAGTATAAATATTGGGGAATTTTTTGTATATATTTTGCTATTGTCAGTACTTTTACTCTAAACCAATTACTCAAACAATATTGGAACTGTTTACAAATAATAGATCTAAATAGGAGACCCAGGGTAATTGCAAAATACACTGAAGCAAGGCAGTTCAACAAGGAGAAATAATTTCAAACATGCAAGAAAAATTAATTATTAAATCAAAAAAAGATTTTTAATTAAATTAAAGTGATTAATCTTCGTCATGAATTTCATACTTGTAAGCTGCTGCTGAATATTACTCCCATAAAAACTTAGTGTGGTTCTATTTTTGGTTTTTAATTTAAAGGATAGTTTACAATTATTCCAGGTAATGTAGGAATTTAAATTAAAACTTAAGAAAATTACATTTTTATATTTTCATTTATAGTTTCTCAAAATATTTTTCCTGAAGGTTTTATTCATAATATAGATGTCCCTAAAGTAATGCTGTTTTTCAATTTACAAAATGGACCTTTATTTATGCATGAATCGGCAAAGTTGGGACATATCTTAATATTATGTATTTTATAATTATATATATTTTAAAATCGCAATTAAATATGGAAAATAATATCCAAAAATGTCTTTCACATATCATATGGCACTTGCGCAGTCTTTTAACAAAATTTTTCTCATTTTTGCAGATTTGTGGCTTAATTGTTCAGGAATGTTTGGTATGCATTTGATGTAAACCTTTACAATCCCCTGATAAGTTGCAGGGTGTAAGAGCATATAACCTTGGAGACTAATTATCACTATGCATGAAATCAGCCACCCAAGAAATTTCTGCTATAACAACTCAATGGTTTCACATGCTGCATGACACGTCATTTTGCTGGAAGAATATCTCATAAATATCAAAGCCACAGTCTATGGCTTCCAACTGAAGTTACAAAAATATATTACTGCAATAACGTAACCATTAACAGTTTCTGTACAACACTCTCTGTATGTTTTCACGACAGTTATGCACGCCTGCACTGTGTATTTCTCCATCATGACTTACTCAGGACTCAGTAATAACCAGGATGTGATTACTACGTTTGCTTTGGAAAACACTGCAAACCCAGTGGAAAAAAAATGGCACCCAATTTAAATCTCTTTTTAAAATTTTGAGACACTCCTTATTAGTGGTAAATAAGTTGATAAACTGAACTCTTCTAAAACTATGCCAGCATCAACATTATATTCAATTTGGTGTTAACATTATGAAAAGAGTTTTTTCAGTTATACTAATCGATTCCCATTGAAGAGTATATTCCGAATAAAATATAATTTTCATTGTATTTAGGTCTGAAAAGTGTCGCATTTATTTTATAATTTTAACTTTTAGTTTGAAGTTTTGTTTTTAAATAAACTTTTGGTAGAATTATCTTTGATGATTATCAGTCATTAATAAATGAAACTGTATTACTGTTACAAAAGTTAATATCATTTAGTTAGTGATTGACTGGAATCAGTTTTAATGACTTATCCAGGACCAAGTCTGGTGATATAAAAAAACCTAGATCAGGTACCTTGTACTCTTTGACATATTTAATATATAATTGATATATGTTTGGCACTGATTGTAAAAGCTAGAAAAATAAGTGGGTTGTCTGTATGGGAGGGTCTTAATGTTATCTACATTAGGGTTATCTTGTAAGGTAGCTGTATCAACTAGAGTGACTCTACAATGAAATTTTGTTTGAATTTATATATAAAATAAGAATTACATAAATAATTAAGTAAAACTTGTAAATGAAATACAAAACTGGCTTTTTGAGTTATATGGTGTATAGACTTCTGAAAACTCAAAATTATTATTACATTTTTTAAAGCATGTTTTTACTATAGCATTGTATTTTAATTGTTATGGTTGTAGGATTTGCTGTTTTGATTAAGCTGGATTGAAAAAATTTAATTAACTTTTATTATTCTGTATTGAGGCAAATAAAAACTGTAGTCATATGAAGATTACAGAAAGATGCTCCTCTCATAATTTTACCTTATAAGTAGTCCACTTTACATCAAAAATAGGCTCTAATTTATTTGTAATTATACTGTAATTAAAAGATGAATATTATGAATTTTATAAATGTTTCTTATATTCTTGAATATGAAAAGGTTCATTTTATAGTTATAACCATGTAAAATAAGGTAAAGGATGTTGTGAAAAACTGTTAATTGAATCACATACAACCTGAATATTCTGCAGTATCTGAAACATGTTAAGATTCAAGCAACCTTGAAAAAGAGGGGTAGAAAATAAGCAAAAACACCAGTGGCCAAAACCACATTCAAGAATTTATAGATCACTAAAACTTAGGAAATCTGGGAGCAGTTCTCTTCATGCTTCTGACATATTTTAGTTGCTAATAAACTTAGCAGGTGATATTACTTAAGTAAATACTATTCTTCACTTGGCCAACTTCCATGATGGAACAGCTGCATCTCAGCTTTTCATTCAGAAGGTCCTGAATTTGAATCCTACTTATATACGGCATTTTTAATAACTATAAATTCTCCATTTATATATCCACATTCAAATTCAATCTTTTAAGGTGAATTAATCATAAAAAAATATCAAATCCAAATTAAAAAGATAAAAATACGTTACCCAAATTTCCAAACCACATATGAGCTAACTCATGGGCAATTGTGAAAGAAACATGTTTTTTGTTTAATATAGAACTGGTCCCTTCATTGTACAAAACACTAGTTTCTCTAAAAGTTATCAATCCCCAGTGTTCCATTGCACCAGAAACAAAATCAGGTATTGCTATTAAATCTGAAAATAAAAGTCAATTTATTTATCTGAATCAATTTTTAGTTTTTTTAATATAATTTTTACCTAACAACTAACAATAATTCTTCTTTTATAAAAAAAAAAAATATTAATTTTCTGTATAAATACCAAGACATAAATACTATGAACTTCAAAAAATAATCTATGTTCAATATCACAACTTCCATTTGATAGATTTATTAAGGTGGAATTATGACCTGAGAACATACTTTTACAAATTTCACTAAAATATAGTAATAAATTGTTGCAAGCTATATTCAAATGATTAATAATTAATTGAGTATTGTACTGTCTAGAAATCTGACAATTTTTCTTTTTTTTAAAAATTGTAATTGATTAAATAATATATATCATCTATTAAAAAGCTTTTGGACTGATAAGTTCAAATAAAGGTAGCACACTAGTTGCTAAATATAATAACAAAAAACATCACTATTGCATTTTAATCTGTAAATAGATTAAGTTAATCAAAGTGCCATTGCTTTGATTATCACTTCTCCTTCAGATTTCTGCTTTTAAATTTAAATTACACTTATTTAAATATTAATAACTCAAAAATACTTTGTTTAATATAAATAATCCAAAATTTGAATTAAATTTATTTAAAATTTCCGACATATGGAATTTTTTGTTTGGTCAATCAAAAATTTGTAACAAAATGTATGAAAACAGAAATAATTTTTTTTATCTAAGATTGACTAAGAAATAGATCAAACACACATTTTTACTTACATTTATAATTATCCACAACCTGTCTTGGAATCAATGTCCCAATTTAAATGAAACATGTTGCAATTAAAGGCAAATATCTTATATCTAATAATATTTTACATATACGTAAAGCTAACAAAGCAAATATAATATATAGGAATAAATAAATTCTGATGTAAAAAATGAAATAATGTAAGTTTAGAGTTAAATACTTTTATTTATAGTTGCATTAACATAGTAATTACCGACTTAATAATTACATAATCATAAATAATAAACAATAAACACCAAAAACAGGAAATAATAAACACAAACTAGAGAAAGAATAATAAATAGGTCATAAATATATTAACATCACAATAGTCATTTTACACTGCACATAAAGAACTCTGAAAGGGGATCTCACATAAGCAAAACTGCTAAATTACGTTCTTCATCCCACTATCAGAAAGAAACTGCAAAGAGCCTTCCAGTTTAGTAAGCACTTCACATCTGAACCCAAAGTCTAATTTTTGTCTAATAGATCTGAACATTGGGCAATCTATGAGCAAGTGGTTTACAGACCAATTTACATTGCACACCTCATAGTTCTGCTGAAGAGAGCCAAATATATAGGCATGGGTAAACCTAGTGTGTCCAATTCTCAGCCGAGTTAGGATGACTTGATCTTTTCTGTTGCTTGGGATAAAAGGTTTCTCAAACACATTCTTCCAGGTGCTATGTAAGGTCATGGGAGGACTTAACACCCAGAACTTATTCCACTGAGAATGTAGTTTATCACTGACTGTTTTTATGAAGTTGCTCCTGCATGTTAAATCTTCTCTGAGGTCATGTATTGCTGCTCTGTTGGCACCCTTATCAGCCTGTTCGTTCCCAAGGATGCTGCAATGGTCCAGGATCCATACCAATACCACTGTCTTATTTATTCTTGAGAGAGTATCATAAATTATTTGGACGATGGACACTCATAGAGTCTGTAATTACTAGGAACTGTCATCATTACAGGTTTCAATAACTCTCAAGGCAGAATAAATTGCATAGGCCTCGCAAAAGAATACAGAGGAGTAGGCATTAAGTTTATATAATATTTCGGTGTCAGGGAGTATAATTGACCAACTTTATCCGTCGGCCAAGACAGAGCCATCTGTATAGATGAGAGTGTACTCTTTGTACTTCTTGGTCATTTTGATAAATTGATCTCTGGCAGAATGGTAATGTGGGTTCCGTTTATAACTTGCAGATGGTAAGTATTCGATCTTTAGAGATGCGCACAACCAAGGAGTGCCGTATTCTATTTCCTTTCAAAGAATCTTTGGAATAGGCAGGTCTGGTTTCTGGAGATAGCCTAATCTGCAGATATGCCTGATGGAGATAGCCTGATAATTGCTGGGTAGCCTGGAGGTAATCTGAAGTTGAAAGACTGCGGTAAGGACTTCATTCCCTCAAATAGTAGAGTGTGAGCATGCCTAGTCATTTGTTGTGAGTAGTTGGCGAGACATTAGACTTGCTGATCACATACTTGATAGCCTGGTATATCCATCTGTAATGTAATAGGAGTTCATAGGATTCCGCCAATAAACTTGATATTGGGATAGTGGCAAATGCCCCTATTGATATGCAGATGCAGGTATTGTGCAAGAAGTCTAGTAGACCTTAAATTTTTTCTCTTGCAGAGTCGTATAGGATAGACCCATATTCTAGCTTTGAACAATGCTTCTATAAGTGTTCAATGATGTGTTTGTCAGCATCCCAGTTGCAAGATGATATGAGTTTAAGACATTAATTCTCTTTAGACATTCAGTGTACTTAATTTAGCTTGAGAAAGTCAACTTGCCATCAAAAGTCACACCTAGAAATTTATCTTATTTCTTCCATTTATCTCATCTTCACCTAAGTTTAATTTCACCATGTTCTTGTATCCATCTAGCTGTCTAGAGAAAACAATAAATCTTGATTTAGTTACCAACAATTTGAAATCACTACATTGCGCCCATCTTTGCACTGAGTTCAGCGAATTGTGCATTATTTCCCCAGTAGTTTCAATTCTTTGCCTCTACAGGTGATAGTGATATCATCAGTGAAGATACCTTTTCTAATTGGCAGAGTGATCACATCAGCTACCCCTTAATAGCCACCAAGAAGAGCATCACACTTAGGACAGATCCCTGAGGGACTCCATCTTTAATTTCAAAGACTTTTGGAAGTACCACATTGGCTCTAACATCATCACTTTGCTTAGGAAATTAGCCACAAAGTTCAACACATTTCTGTTAACACCATTCTGTAGTAAGACAACTATTATCCTTTTTCCCCAAACCATCTCATAGGCCTTTTCAATGTCTAAAGTCACTGCATGGAGGTGCGCCTTAGATGCAAATGCCTCACACCCATCTGTCTGTGTAGATACTACATGATCCATGGTAGATCTCTTTTCTCTGAATCCATATTGGTATTGGGAGAAGAATTTAATTCTTTCCAGATGCCATTTCAGTTGGTTATTTATTGTTTTCTCCATCACCTTGCAAAGGGTGCATGTTTCAGCAATTGGACAGTAGTTGTCTGCTAAAGTGATGTCACGATTGGGCTTAACTACAAGGATGACTACAGGCTCCCTCCAGATGTCTGGAAACACTCCTTCCTTCAAGATAGTGTTGAACAGGTGTAAGAGGTGGTGGAGACCTTTATCTGAGAGCTCTTGTATGAAGATATATAATATTCCATCAGGTCCAGGGCTAGAAGACTTTAAATTTGCAAGTACATCCTGTAATTTGCTTAAGGTTAGAGGGGCACTTAGCTCCTGGTTGCTGTAAGTATCCCGCTAAAGCATATCCTCTAAGCGGAATTCAAGGCTATTCTTAATCCTCAGAAAACTGTCATCAAGGTTTGAGTCGCTCGAATTCTGTGAAAATCTGTTGCCCAGAATGTTTGATATATTGTAAGGGTTGTGTATTACACGACCATTCTCCACCAGATCGTGTACATGATTGGACTTAAAAGTTTCCTTTGATTTTGTTGTTCCATACCTCCCTCATGGGAGTGTGGCTGTTAAGTGAAGCTAGTTAATTGCACTACACTTGGTTTGCTTTCTTTATATGTTCTCCTAGCCTTCAAGCAACATTTTCTGTATTCCACAAAAGTTACCTCCAATGCTGTTTGTACCTGTTGAATGCATTCTTTGATCCTTGAATTGCTAATTTGCATTCGTTGTTCCACCAAGGAATACATTTTTTATTGATGAACCCAGATGTTTTGGGTATACTGAGTTCAGCAGCATGTAATACATGATCCATAAAGTCCCTAACATATTCATTTACCTGTGTCCTGTCGCTTGTCAGATGTAAACTTCCAACGTCTTCAGAAATCAGTTCCTTAAATCTATTCCAATCAGCATGCTGCAATATCCATCTAGGGTTCACTCTTCTTGGAATATTGGTTACTTTACAGTGTTTAATTGCTATCTCAATAGGGAAATGGTCACTGTCATATAATTCCTGTAGACACCCATTCATAGAGGTGGGCTGATGAGGTGTCACATATAGTTGGGTCACCTCAGTTAGTTGAGTCACATATAGTTAGGTCAATGGCACAAGGTTCCATATCAACTGCTGAGGTGTGTATTTAGGAAAACAAGCTCCAGACTATCAAGAATTTCTTCCACTAACTTACACCTAATGTTCAACTTATTGCAGCCCCAGCTGATGCTGTGAGCATTAAAATGATACATCAGTAGAAACGGTTTGGACAATTGCCTAACTATGTCTGTTAGTTCCTCTACAGTAAACTCCCGACTGCTAGGGAGGTAGATATTACATATTGTAAATGTACCAGAAGTAATCATCAAAGTCACAGCCTCAAGTCTAGTATGTAGATGAATTTCTATATAGGATATTTGATCGCTGATGTAGATGGCCACACCACTGCTGGCGTGGGAAACATCCAATCTATTTTTGAGACAATGTATTAACTCTTCAGTACTGGATAATGGTTATCCTTAAAATTAGTCTTGAAGGCATATCAGAGTTGGACGAAGCCAATTAATAAGAAATTGCAAATTTTCTCTCTGGGGGTGAAACTCATTAATATTCCATTGTAGGATTTAGTCACGGATTTGGTGAATATTATCTGGGCATGGGAAATTCTTTGTTAGGACGACTACACACTTGGATCGGCCAGTTGGCTTTCGACGAGAGGTATGTCATTGCAATCCTCATCAGATATGCTCGTAACTTCGGCAACCTCCATTGACTCATTAGTCGAAACACTAATTTGTTTAATAGGCGCATAAACCTACTTTTAATACTCTTTTCCAGTATTTTCAAGTACGTTTCCCCAAAGCATATGTATGAGTTCCATCATACTAGACGTGTATTCTAGTGATAGCTCCAGTGTCGCTGATTTTCCCTTGCAGCTTTCCAGGAAGCTTTTGAAGTCAACAAAGTTCAAGACGTAGGGGTTATCTTTGGCTTGCAAGATTTCCATTATGGGATCTAGGCTCGCATCAAGTTTGTCATTATCCTCATTTAGCTTCTTTGATCTTATTTTACTGACAAGCCTCTTGGTTAGGAGGATTGCTCAGCGTTTCTGCTGCATTCCTGATGTCTCCCTGATGATTGTCAGAGATAGAATTAGTGGACAACACATTTTCTGAGCCTTACTTAATGCATCCAGAGGTTGGTAGAGGTTAGGAAAACCGGTCTCTGAATCCTGATGGTCTGTACTTCCTGAAGATGTTTCTAGATTGTAGGGGTTTCCCCCTTGTAAGTTACAATTTTTTACTACTTGCCCTGACTACTAACAGAGGAAGTAGGATACGGCATCGGCCAAGAGATATATTTAGTACTACAGGTCATTATAGGTTAGGTTCATGGAACTTGGTAACTTTATAATATCATCAGAATGAACGTATACCTGACGATGAAAACTCAGGACATGTTCATAACCCGCTTCTGGAACAACGACTAAGCTGCCTTGGACAGCCGATCCAAGGTGGATGTCGAAGCGTTTAAGTTCCTCCTCTAATATCTCATTTGGGATAACTGGGCACACATTAGATTTTAAATTTGATCAACAAAGGGCCAGTCTCCAGGAGGTGGTTGCCAACATTAACTTTACTATGTTTGTCGATGATCGATTTAACAAGATCACTATTTGCCAGGTACGTACTTGGTTCATGGAGATCTTAGATGCATATAAGATATTCTTGGAAGTGACTAATTTACCGGTGGCCACAATATAGGTACTGATTGGAATATCCCCTATGGAGTCTAGTACTATGGCTTGATTTTTATTGGGGTAAGTTAATTTTTGGGTTATGGTGGCATAACTCCCTGATTTCTTCATCTGTTTAGTAAGACGGGTGTCATTTCCTGAACGATTGGCTTTGCTTGATGGTTCATTATGATTATTCCAGATTGTCTGTAATCTGTTACCCTCAGGCATTTTCTCAGATACATTTTCACATACTGTTACTTGGTCGTTCATACTCATAACTATTCCCCTTTACTCAGAGGAAGTGGCTGAGTCTGAGTGTTTGTTTACGTTGCTCAGTTAGGCTGAGCGTCAAATTAGCTGAACTTAGTAGGTTATGTTGGGGTTAGCTAACTGTGTTACTCCAGCCGGCCTGCGTGGTGTGAGTGGTAGCGTCTCAGCCTTTCTTCCGGAGATCCTGAGTTCGAATCCTGGTCAGGCATTTTCATACATGCTACACAAATCATTCATTTCATCTTCTGAAGCAATGCCTAACGGTGGTTCAGGAGGTTAAAAAAAAATTGTATTAATCCAAATGTTCGTTATTTACACCCTAGCAGGCTATTTTAAAAATTTAATACTCACCAGCTCCAAGATCAGATTAAACACAAATAATGTCCCTCACCAAATTCACAATCAAGGATATACAATAAACACGTCACGGAAAAATTGATAGTTCTATTTATTTACTTACTTTATAGTTAGAAATATTATTAATAATGACTGCTCTTTAAATTATTTATAAATATGTAAAAAAAATTTGCTCTTAATATAAATTACAAATTTTTAAGGAACACTTAAATTATTACACTATCAGAGTGTTTTTATGAATTACACTGATAGACAAAAAAAAATTAATATTTCTCTATGATGTGTGATACATTTCTTGAATTGCTTTTTTGCGTACATTACAGATTTGCAAATTCAATTTTTCTATCAGCTTTAGTTTTAAATTAATTACACTTCATAAAAAATTAAGGGAAAATATATTTAAAATCTGATAAATTTATAATTTTGCGTGGCCATACCTGTGTTAGAATAATTTCGCTGATGCTTTTCTTTTATAAATATCCTCAGGCACATCCCAATTTAATGTCCAACAATAATTGGCTAGCATGTTAGTATTCCATTTCGCTTTATCGCGGCTTTCCATCACCAAAATGTTTTGGAAACATTCACCGTATTTGTTACTTACGTCTCTGAGGTTGTCTGGGAAAAATCCAGATGTGAGTGGAGGAAATATGTTTTCAAAGAGATATTACATCCCATAGTTAGAGGTTGATGAACAATATCATGGTAATTGTCGGATTTTTATTTGTTGAGAAATTTTTTCAAACGTCTTTTAATGAAGCCCAAGCTGCACTTTCTACATTATTTAACATTGAGTTAAAAACATCATCTTTGACCAACTATCTTGTTTGAGCACCAACAAATATTCCTTCTTTAACTTTTGCTGCACTTACATTCGGAAATTTCTGTCTGTTGTACAAAAATCCAGGACTGTCCTTCTTCACTGCTTTTACAAAATTTTTCATTGTCCCAGCTTAATATGGGAAGGGGTAAAAATATTTTGTTGGGTTCAACTAAGGACTCATGAACAATATTTTTCCCATTTGGAGTTAAGTTGTCTTATTTCTTCTGCTCTTTGGTAACATAATGTTTATCCCTAGCTCGGCTGTCCCATTCGCAAAGAAAACACATGTACTTAGTATAGCCTTACAGCATGCCTAACAAAATAGCAATAATTTTTTATTTTCACCATATGATTATAATCACCACATATGTTCCAGCTATGTTTTTTATAATTTATTTTTCAACAATGTCTTCCATCACATTGTATGTCTCTTTAAAATTAATACCATTAGCAGTAGGTATCGAAGGATATTTGTTACCGTTGTGTAGTAGAACCACTTTTAAATTATACTTGGACGAATCTAGGAAAAGGAGACAGTCCTCAGGTTTATGAACTTGTTCTGGTGCAACATAAGCTCATTAATATTTGTGCAATAAACCAAATTATTTTCATCAATAAAATACTGAGAAAGTTCTTTTTGTCGGCTTCGAAGGCCCAAAATTTTTGTATTTTTTTGAAGTAAATTACAACCTTGCAGTCTTGATCCTAATAGAGCAGCTTGATTTTTTGATAAATTTAAATCCTTAACCAACTCATTTATATCACCTTGTGATATAAGATGTAGCTTATTGGAAAATAATTCAAAATCAAAATCACTGTTGTCTTCTTCAGTACTGCCTGATTCTTCATCGCTGCTTTCGAAACATACAATAACAGGTGGCTCAGGAACTGGAATAATGTCACTGTGAGGTACAGGCTTGATTGCAGATTCCAATGAAGGATATTTTACAGTATGTTTAGATTTTTTAGAAATTCTAGACACAGTTGTCAAACAAAATTAATAATCAGTTACATGATCCTTTGGTTCACATAGGTATACCAAATGGCAAAACCTTCTGTGTACCTTTCAGCCATCCTCTTAAATATACAGAACAATTATATGAGGAGCCTAAGTCTTATCCTGATCACCAATTTTACACTGATAATACAAATGAAATGCTTTTTTAATTAAAAATGTAATGTTTTCTCTATTTGATTTTATGGTAAACTCACCTCATACATAACAAAAGGCATCCATATCATTTACACAATTTCGAGGCATTATGACACTGTACTGTTAACAAAATTAAGACAGCAATAAGACTGAACAAAATTAGTTCATTCCTAAATCCAGTGCTTTATACACAGCTGTGTTTTCAGCTACATGTTCTAACCTGCAGAGACATGATTAATCTTGTCTAAGAAGGCTCACTCTTTTAGTATTAGATATGATTTAATTCTTTGTCTCGTATTGTTTATTTGTAGCTTTATGTTAACAAAGTTACACAATAAAAAATGGGCTAACAAAATTCAATATAGGAGCTTAAAATGCTAACCATATGAGGTATGTTCAAAAAATATGTAGACTAAATTCATAAAACAAAATGTACTTTATTTAGAAGTTACTTGTCTGGGTCCCCTTCAAAGTACTCTCCTCCCTGATGCACACACTTATCCCAACGGTGTTTCCACTTTTGGAAACAGTCCTGGAACGATTTTTTTGTGATGTTTTTCAGTTCCTTCGTCGCATTTGCCTCAATCTTGGGAATTGTCTCAAATCTTCTTCCTTTCAAAGGTCTTTTGAGTTTGGGGAACAAGAAGAAGTCACAAGGAGCAAGGTCAGGTGCGTAGGGTGGGTAAGGAAGAACAGTGATCGAGTGTTTGGCCAAAAACTCACAAGTTTTGAGAGCTGAATGGGCTGGAGTGTTGTCATGATGACAAAACCAATGGTGCATCTTCAATTTTTCGGTCAAAATCTCGTAATATGATCCAACTGATATCCCACACTCTTCAGGAAGCTCTCTGATGGTCAGACGTCGATTTGCCTGAACCAGGGTGTTGATTTGGTCTAAGTGTGAGTTGTCAGTTGACGTGGAAGGATGTCCAGGACACTCATCTTCAATCGACTGATGACCATCGTTAAGACTTCCATGCCACTTAAAGCATGTCGCATACTTCATAGCAACATCGCTGTAAGCCGTCTTGAGCATATCAAAAGTTTCACTCGCAGATTTTTCGAGTTTAACACGAAATTTCACAGCAACTCTTTGCTCGTTCAAGTCACTTATTCTAAAATCTGCCAAATGAAACACACTTCACAAACAACCATGTAGCTAAACCAATAATGATATTTGCAATCAAATAGCTGCATTGTAATCCGCTGATCTGTACGAACATGGCGACGTGAAGCAGATTTGATTGGAACCAACTAGACCCGAGCAATTCAAACAGACTATATATTTCTTGAACAGACCTCATATGTTGAAAGATGAAAAAATCTTGTTAAAAAATTATGTTTATCAGTGTTATCAGTCTACAAATTCTTTGTCAATGCTTAATTATAGTAATTAAAATTATGAACAAATAAATGTAACAATTTTTCCTGTTTTAAATACAGAGAAATTTTTGAATTAAGTCAATAAATCTAATCTTATTTCATAGTTTGATATTCTTCTAAATCCATTTAATCTGGCAAGTAATCTTTGCTGTCTTTCAGACAGCATCAATACATAAATTAAGGTTAGAATGAAGTAGATGGTTGCCATAAATGGTTTGTAACTAATAAACAGTATCTTTCAACACTGTCATGAAGCATTGAAGAATATTTAAAATACTAGTTGAATAAACGAAGATATTGAATTCATTTCATAATGTTAATGTTAAATTAAAATTAATTGTATGTCAATGAAGCTTAAGCAGACATAATTAAAATTTCTATTTAATTTTATATTTTTTGTTCTTATATAAAAATTTATCGCTTTATCCTAATGCTCCTTTTTCCTGAGTTGGTCCCAAATAGACTATGATTTTTGGATGTAGACACAAAAAAGGAATGTATAGACAATGAATGTAAATTTAAAAAAAGCTGGGAGTAACATCATATTTGTACAACTTTACACTGAAATACATGAAACAAGAAAAAAAGAATAAAATATTCAATTTAACATATTGGTCATTATGAACATAACTGAAAATCAAATTTTAAAAGAGAATTTTTGGTTAATTTGAATGTTACATGCTTATTTAGTTCATAATATTGTTTTATTGCAATGTAATTTGCTCATTTTCATCTATTAATAAAACTTAGAAAAATATTAATTAATTAAATTAAGAAAAATATTAATTAATAACATAGTGGTAATTAAAAAAAGATTTTAATAAGTTAAAAATCTTTGAATTATTGATGAATAAATAACTTACCAAGTTTCGGAAGAGGATATTTAATACCAAAGTATTCAACATAATAATCAATTGTTTTGGCAGCTAAATCCAGAGCATATTGCATATTTTTTACCTGACCAGGTCTTGCATAAACTGTGACTGGAAATCCTTGTTTTGAGATAACTGGGTCAAGATGGTCAAAATCACAAATTATAAAACATGCCAGATAAGTTGACATTGGTACTGATTTTGCAAAGTGTACTGTAGTCAAACCAGCCTGTGGTTTGTCAGTTTCTTTTTCCTGAAAAAAAAAACAAAAAAACAGATATGAATACAATATATATATATATTTCATATTTTATAAATTTATTACACCATAAACAGACAATATTAAATTTATTACTACAATTAATATTTTTTCATTAACAATTTTCTTGAATTATTTAAATTATTTGAATATTAAATGTAAAGTTCTCAGTGAAACTATTTAAAGTTAGCAAATTCTTTTCCCAGAGAATTTCTAGGAAAATATTAAGGGCTCTGGGAAATTTATGTAAATGAAAACTATGCAAAAAATTTCCAGTGAAAAAAGTATGAATATATATGATGAAATGTAGATTTAATAAGATGTCTGGTCTTATCAGTCACAACTTTTTATCTCTTTAATGCTAATCCAATTGGTAATAAACTAGGTAGAGATTAAAAATTACAGAAAATTCTTTTCAAGATTTAAAAAAATCTTAATTTAGAAAAGAATTAGATCACTTTCAAATTACACAGAACTTGTGCTTCCTGATGGTCTTTCTTTAGCTAAGTATTCATTATCATCATTGTCATCAATGGAATTACCAATGGCACTGTTATTAATGATCCATCATTTTTTTAAATCATTTAAAAAATATAAATCACCCTTTGTAAACAATCTCATAAAAACAGGACATATATATTAAGAGTATCAATCACAAAATGTTCTTTCAACACGTAAATACTTTTTCCTTTTTTTTCAGCCTCTGAGACCACTGTTAGGTATTGTTTCAGAGGATGAGATGAAATGGCAATTTTTGCTTGCAACTATAAAATTGATGAACTGGAAAAATATTTTTAATGTACAAGAATAATACAGATGAGATACATTTGACTATGCTTGAATAGGGTTGCAACTTCAGATAGATGTGCCATCTTCAATACTGCTCCAGCCCTAGTTGTTCGAATAACTGTGCCTACTTGAAACTTCCAGCATTCAAAACTTATGTCACTGGATCAATAATATCTTCAATAAACACTTTGTTAATGTATTTAATTATATTTTTATTACATATACATTTTATTACAGATTTAGATATAACTAATTTATTTTATAATTATATTTGTAACTACATTTCTTTCATATATTGAGATTAATCAGTAGGTACATGTTCAATATTTATATTTGAAGTATTATATTTAAGTATTTATTTAGATTCATATTTTTAAGCCACATTTTAAATAGCATTGATTTAACCTTGAAGACATCTTTTATTGAACTTACTTTAATAACATTTTTAAAGAGAAAAAATTTACTTTAATAATTAAATGAAAAGTACTTTAACAATCGCATTATCAAGAAGAAATATATATACAGGTGATTCAAAGAAACGGGAAATTTTGAAAGTTGTGTTGGTAGCCGTGGGCGATTGGTACCACCCTCTCTAACCTAACTGCCATTTAGTTGTCATGGATCCTTGGAGTGGTGCGCAACATGCATTTGCTATCAAAGCGTTTTACAAAAACAATGACAGTGTGGAGGGAGCGCGTAGAGAATTTCGCCGTCATTTTAATCTGGGACGGCACGACCGTGTTCCATCAGCACATGGAAACTGGTTCGGCAATGAAAAAGAAACCTCCAGGCCGTGAGCGAACCGTCCGTACACCACAGAATGTTCAAGCTTTACAAGATGCTGTCACATGAAGTCCACATCGGTCAATCCGTCGTCTCTCAGCATCTTTACAATTATAGTGCATAGTTCAAGTGTTCGAAGAATGTTAGTGAAGGACTTGCAATACCATCCATACAAGTTGCAGATCGTCCAGGAACTGAAACCGAACGATGCAGTTGTGTGAGTACAATTCTGTAATGTAATGCTTCAGAAGATAAATAAATGATAACGAAGAGTTTGTTGACGAACTGTGGATGTCAGACGAAGCGCATTTCCACCTCAGTGGATTTGTTAACAAGCAAAATTTCAGATACTGGGCACAAGAAAATCCTACGCAACTACACCAGCGTCCGTTGCACAGCCAGAAAGTGACCGTGTGATGTGCTATGTCATCTTACGGTGTTATAGGCCCTTATTTTTTTGAGGATGACAACGGTCTTGCGATTACAGTGACTTCGGCTCGTTACGTAGCCATGCTTGAAACCTTTGTTTTAGAAAAACAAAAGAGATTTCCACCGATTCTTAACACAGCCTGGTTTCAACAAGACGGAGCAACGTCACATAGTGCACGAATATCGATGGCAGCTGTACGCCGATTGTTTGGACAACATGTCATTTCACGAAATTGTGACATTATATGGCCTCCCAGATCGCCTGATCTCTCAGCTTGCGATTACTTTTTGTGGGGTCACCTTAAAAGCAAAGTGTTCCACAGTAGACCTGCTACAACGGAAGAACTGAAGGCAAAGATCCGAGAAGCAATTGCGGAATTTCCAGTTGAGATGTTACGTCAAACCATGAACAATTTAACGAAGAGACTTCGTGAGTGTTTACGTAGTAGAAGAGGAGGTCACCTGGAAGATGTCATCTTTAAAAAATAAACTAAAATGTATGTATCCTAAAATGGCAACATTTGTACAATTACATGAAATAAAATTCATTATCTAAAAAAATTTTTTCATTAACGTTATTTAATTTTTTAAATATCCCGTTTCTTTGAATCAACCTGTATTATAAAACAGCTGTTGAACTAAACTTCATTAACATATTTTTATGCCAAACATAAATAAGAAGAAAAGAGTTCATAGTTCTCCACCGGTGAAAGAATGATATATTAGCTTTAAAAAGATGTCCTGGAATTGCAATTTCTATGTAATCTGAAAACAAGTCATTAAAATTTAAAAGAGTAATTTTTTTAAAGAGGTGTACTGTAGTATTAATTCATTCCTGATAGTGTGAAGGAAAGATGTTTACTAACAGTTTGGAATGAATATAAAAAAGATTAGCATCATGGGTCCGGATAGAATAATTTTCTAGAAGACTGTATGTATATTGTGTAATTATTTCATATTTATTAGGATTAAGGTAATCATCGGAATAGAATGTTTTATGTTCAGAGTGTGTTAACTTACTAATCATACACTACACTTAATAAGGAATTTTTGTTTTTTATATTAATTTCCACAGGTAAATCATTGCCATTCTGATGAGCTTTGGAGAAAAATGAATTAATTTTATTAAACAACTTGGCAAAATTTCAAATTTTTTAAAATTTCAAATTATTTTCACAAAATATATACAATCCAACAATTAAATGAGTTGACACACCTTATATTGCTCACACCATCTAGTTTGTAGGGTTATCCTACCATCTGAAATACGACATGGTCCCATATTAAGCATACAGCAAAAATGATGCCATGTGATTGTTGTTTGTAGTGGAAAATTATCACTATTTAAACATGTGGAATAGAGAGCGCTCAAATTTTGTCAAATTTAAAAAAATAAATTTGAAACTACACAGTTAAAGCAAGTGCATAGGAATTCATTTTATCTCTTGCCAAATTGGTGGTTTATTCAGTTCAACAATGCTACAGGAATCTTGGCAGATAAGGCTTCCTGGACATCTACTTATAATGAGAAATATGCTATAAAAGTAAAATAACAGATCTGAGATCATTGTGTCCCGTGAGACTGACTGAATATGATTTTGTTATTAAGAGAGATAGTTAACCACCTCTTACTGGAAGATTTGGGCAAAATTTTTACTAAAATTTTATAGTTAATTTTTAATTAAAAACAGAAATGATCTTTTGTTATCATGAAAGATTGTAGTAATAACTGGGGTAATCTTTTCTATTTGCAAGTCACAAACACAGATATTCCTACTAATTAACTAATATTTTAACAGACATGAGATTTCAATTCATTCATGAGATTTCAATTCATTCTCATCTATTCTTTCAATTTGTTGTCAATTAGCTGTCTTTGCACAACTATGTAGAGATTTTTGATTTTTATTTAGACACCTGAAGAAAATTAGATTATATTTAGGAAATTGAAACCAGAAACTCTGAATGAAATCATATGGCCTAGGTACAGAATTTTTAGTTTATCATCTAAGGTTTGAAGGATTATATAGGATCCCAATGATTGAATGTTATAAACTCAATAATATTCCAATCATAGAATAGTTTTATGACAACATTTTTGTGAACAATATTTGTGAATCTAAGTAAGTTTTAAATAATTTACCAAATAAAAGCCCTAAAACTTATTAAAATTTTAGGTTGAATATGTAATTTTCAAAAAAATAATTTTATATGACTACTAATTTGAAATTTTATAGAGTGTATTTGAAAACCTTTAAAAAAGTCTCACAAGATTGTATTAAATTACAATTCTATGAAATTATTGAATACCAGTAAAAAAAATACATTAGTCCTTACCAGCCTGAATGGAAGTACTTTAAATTTCAAGTAAATTTTGTCGACATTGTATAATTCAGGTATATATTCTGCAGTGGTATTACAGAATATATGCCTTTACACAAATCTCTACAGAAACTATAATTTAAGAATAAGTGAAAATATCTTATAATCCAAGAGTAATTGTAATCTTAAAAAAAAATTTTAATCTTTCTGTTTTAATAACAACTTCAAAATCAGTTCTAAACTATTTTTTAAACTGAACATGATGTATGTATCATAGTACAGGAGCTTTTTGAAAAGTCCAGTGTTATTCTTTAACTAAGTAGCCCCTGCTACCATCAAAATATGTAATAACTGATCATTCATTATTGTAAATTGTATCACAAAAACTAACATAATTCATACGTGGTCAAAAAAGGAAGAAACCTAGGTTTTCATCTTGAATATTTAGTATTAAAACTAGTTGAAGATTTAAAAAAGTCTGTTGCAAATAATTATTTACTTTCATTGTTCAAAATCTTGTGGTACTATATTATATATATACATAATATATTTTTTAACAAAAACTATGATCTTTATTATAATTAGCTAACAATAGCTTAAAAGTTTGATAAAGGAAATATCAATACTCATACTGAAAAGTTGTACCACTTCATTCATGTTGGATAAAGCTATGTAATTCTTTCCTGTAGGTCTGACCAACTGAACAGTGAATTCCGCTTTGAAACTTGGCTCATCAAAGCAAGGAAATGCTTGACGTGCATATGTCGGCTCAAATTTTGAAGTAGCAATTTGCCTGAAACAAACAGCATGTTGAATTATAAATTATAAAGATTATAGTAAAATATCTATTTGGATTATGCACATAAAAGTATTACAGAATAATATTTATTCATATCAATACATAATTTTATGGATTATATAGATGATATCAACAATGCATAGAAGTGATGCTTTTTTGATAAATGAACTAAGCCTGCTGTGACATCTATTAAGAGAAATAAAAAAAAAATCTATTATAAAACCTGGAAGTAAACGATTGCACAAAACAAAGTTATGAATTATAATAAATAATGTAAATAGAATTGGTAACAATAAAATATAATCTAAACAAAAAAAAAAAAAAAAATGGAATTTTTTTATGAAGATAGTCAAATATATGTATAAATGATAACTATGTTAGAATAAAAACTAATTACAAATGATAACAGATTGTATGTAATATAATAGATAAAAACAGAATAGTTATGAAAATAATAAATTATCTCAATACATAAAAAAAGCAGACAACTTTGAAAACTTTTTTGAAATTTAATAGAAAAAATATTCGAATAGATATTTAAGTGTTATTTACATTAAACTAAATGTATTAAATGTATTCAACTTACAGGTTTGTTTTATCTAAAAACCTATAAGTTGGACACATACTTAAGTATTATTCACATTAAACTGGATGTATTCAGCTTATAAGTTTATATTGTTTAAAACTAATCTACTAATTTATCGATGGGTTTTATCTTTTACAAGAAATTGTTGCATTTGATTCAAAATTATTAAACATGAGCCTTAGCTTATAATTAAAAAATTACCACAAAAGTATAATAAAGTTCTTCCTTATGAATAAAGTGTACTATTATTCTGTGTAATGTGAAAACAATACAATTAACTGATTTGATAAAAGTGGATATCATTATTTTATGGGAATAGATCACTTTTTACAAATATAGATTATACTCGTATATAAAAGATATTAGAAGAAAACATTACATTTCATGGTGCTATGAAAGTATTTAATATTTTTATTTTCTGGAAACATATAGTCTTAGGCATAATAACAATTTAATAATTATAGCAATCTAAGAAAGCTCCAAGCTTATAAATTATTGTCAAAGACGATGTGAATGATTACTCATTGAAAAATAGAAGTAAACAAAGTTATTTAATATATAACAATGAAAAAAAAATTGTTACCAATTCCAGGATCTACTTTTTTCCAACTGTCTTTTTTATAAACTAGGATTTTCAATTCCTCAAGGTTTCCAGATACTGAATAAAATTCTTCTGGTCATATGTTAATGCTAGTCCATTTTGGAAGTAAATGAAATCAAAAACTAACTGTACCTTTTAAATAACTGAGTCAAATAATGATACTTTCATGGTTAACTCGTATATTACAACATAATAAATTTTTAATGATATGCTGAAAAAATTCAAATTCAACAAATTTTTTAAATATTGATATTTTCACACTAATGGAGAATGCTTTCAACTGAGTTTTCAACCTTTCAACAACTGAAAGCATTGTGTGACCTCATCTGATAGAAACTTTTATAATAATGCAAGTGTAAAAATTATTTTAAAATAAATTTTCATCAATGACGACCATTATGGAAAATGATAGTGTTGATAATTGATTATTATTAATTTACTAATACATTTCATAAGTTTTATAGATATATAATGTCATAATTTATTCCTGTGTCCCAAAGACAAATTGCGAAGTGCAAAAGATCTGAAATATGATCCATTAATAATCATGCCTATTAAAATTAAATTTTACATTGTTTTATTTGGACACTTCTGTATTTGTGAATCAGTTTAAATTTTAATAGTAGTGTAAAATGCCAAAGTTCTTGGATATTGCCTCACAACAGACTGTGCACAAAAATTAATTTTAATTTGATAGTTGGTAGTTAATAGACTATTTTTTAAAGAATTACATTAATTGAATCTAAACAAAACAAGTATTTAGATCTCTGCAGCATATTGTTCAAATCAGTTTAAGTTAACTATACCATAATTAATTTAACTGGTTTTGAACTTGGGTTGGTAACAACACAAATATATGACATCTGTAAATAGATATCATTACAGCTAGTCAGAAGTAATATTAATCACTTATTGAACTGATGGCTGATAGAATTTCTTAGCATGAGACTTTTCATTTTGTTAGTTGCATCAAAATTGGAGATCATGTAGAGAAATTTATTAAAATATGTCTACAATGCTAATAATAATAATGGAAAAAAGAATCAGCATAATAGTCATATTCACTAACAGAAACTTAATAGGCTTTCTCATTTAACTGGGTCTGGGTTCAATTCTCAGTAAGGATTTGATATTTTTCATCATACAAAAAAATCTATAACTGGATGTATTCTAGGTGAATTTAAATAAATAAGAAAATATTCATAATCATGGACTGAATTATATTTAGTTATTTTGCAATTTATTGGCTAAATGGGATGTTTACGATCCATAAATTGTTTACATACAAAGCACATACAGTTTCACAGATACATAACAATAATTTAATTACAAGGTGCATCATTTAAAAAATTATTTATTTATCTAAGAGTAAAATAGCCAGAATTTTGTTTTCAATTGTTAATAATTAATTTCTCAACTCAGAGGCAGTTAGTATTTCTGTTTTTATAAAACAATGAAACTGACCTGATTTCACCTGTAACAACATCTCTGTAAGTACTTTTGTAAAAACCAATTATTTTATTTGTAAGAACACCACTATAGGTCATTGACAATTCATATTTTCCAGGTGCCACATATTTATCCAAAATAATAATGTAAAACTCATGTATTTCATATGGAAATTGTTCTTTAATATTTAATACTTCACATGTTTCAGAATTTGAAAAATGTACGTCATTTATAGTAAGTCCCTGTGAATGTAATACAATAATATTTTTTTCATCTGAAAAATTTACTGCTATATCAATTTCTCCATAGAATGTACCATTTTCCAAATTAGGATGTAATAATAAATTATAATGTAATGGAAATACATCTTCAGGAAGTCTGGCATCAGTTTCCCATATATTCTGAAAAACCAAAATAATATCACCATTATTATCTAAGATATTGCAAAAATCAAATAAGTATTACATAAGTTACAATTCATATTCACTGATCAAAAAGTGTTGTACTTCATAAGAGGATAAATATACAGAGAATGATCTTTAATAAAGTAAAAAGCTGGGAAAGATTTACATATAACTTTCCTGGCTTAGATGGGCCCATTACCAGCTAAGCTGGAAAATATATGCAACTCTAGCTTCAACCTTGACAGATAGTTACTTAGGAGAACATAAGTGGAAAATTAAGTATGCAAGTAAAAAATTGTTGTGTAAAATTATTAACTTGCAAGTAAAAAATTAATCTAGTCTTTGAGTAAAATTACATATGATAACCACATCTTCCTATCCCCCTTGATCAGTTGTAACTAAAACTAGATGGCATCTGTATTCAGGGTAAAAAATTTTAAATGGTACATATAGTCATGGTGATATATTGCTTTAAAGGTCTTTGCGAGTAAAGCAAAATGGCGAGCAGAATAGTCATTTTCTTAATTAAATATTGAAAAAACTAATTATTAAAATTTTTCAAATACATTTTTTAATAAAACTTACTGTTTTGAATTTAAAAATAATTATTAAATAATAATTAATTTACTCATTTTTTAATAAAAATATCATTTCATAAGTTGGAAATGCCAATAGTACAAACGAACAGCTAATGCATTTAATGTGCAGCATCCTAATCATAGTATTTCCAGGATCATAGTCATGATGCCCATGTAGGTGTGTGTAAAAAACTCATTGTTGGCTCCCATTTTGGATTGGGTGATCAGAATTTAGTTTTAATTGTATCATTTTCTCATCTCATTGAGCTCTTTAAAAATATATGTCAAATGAGTACTGGTATCCCATTTGAGATATTTTAGTTGTCCCCCACACCCCATCACCGAAAAATCAAAAAGAGTAAAATATATAAAATATATATTCCTATAAACCTATAAATATATATATATATTTATAGGTCTGGAAATTCTTGTTTTCGAATTACAGCTAGCGAAAGATTTCGCCTGGATTTCTGCTCTTCTAATAAAAAGAAGCCCTACTGTAATTTTTGGACTCAAATGAAGGAGTAAAGTTGGTGGTTTCTTATGTAATTTGAGCTAGGAAGTAGGATAAACAGGTTTCAGAACTGTAACTCTTCTAATTTTCTTAGAATTAAATTCGCTTCAAGTTTTGTTACTAAATCCTCCGCATTTATTAATCATTTAAACAAAGTTATTGCACTACAAATCTAAGTAAACTTGTTTTTCAACACTGAATATTGTGTTTTGCATTAGTTAGAAGTTAAATTACAGTAAGTAATTCCCAAAAATTACAGTAGGGCTTCTTTTTAGAAACCCTAGATTAGCTCTATTAGAAGATCTGAAATTCAGGTGAAATCTTTCGCTAGCAATTACTCAAAAACAAAGTGATTCCAGATTTACGTTTCTAATGAACTTTTTTCATTATTATCACCAGTAGAATATATACTCATATATGAATCACTTATTTATGAAACACCATAAGTCACTTTTTTTGCAAATTGAGTTATGACCACAACATCAAAATATGATTAAATATGCTCTGTTTAGTTGTGAAACAACTCAAATCCATTGCCTAATACTCCAGTTACGGATGATGTATTTTGTTTATTTATGAATCAACAAAAGCTGACTTATGTGGTTTAAGAATCAACACTAGAGTGCAGAACTGTAATCATCTGGTGTTTAACCTTTTTTCTTTATATTTTGGGTGCCATATTGCTTACATTTTCTTGTAAATGAAAAATAATTTATTAACAAAATAATCATTCAGTAACTTGTGTATACATTGTATTATTAATAAATACAAATTAAATTTGTTATTAGTAAATTATAAAATGAGTGATGTTGAAAGTGATTGTGAAGATAATATTCTTAATTTATCTCAACATGTAAATGATGAGATTGGGAAAATAAGTGTTCGGAAAAAAGCATCTTACAAAGTTAGTAAAATTAAAAAAGCTCAGTTAAATGGTGATGAGTATATTAATCATAAAGGAAAATTAACACCCGCAAGATCATTAGGGCCTAATTGCAGGTACAAATTTTATATGTTGATAATATTATAGCCTGTTAATGTGAGGCACTTTTATGCATGGGACAGTGCATACTATTTTCTAAAGTTACTGAAACTAACTTATAAATCAAAGCCAGTTTCCAAATTTTACTACAAATATGGCAAATGGTAACAATTGATTCTACTTTTTAATTTGTTGTAATACTTTTTTGTAATATTTTTAATTAGGTTATTGGCAAGAATAACTGTTAATTTCTATGCATTGTAATTCTTTTGCATCTTGTTACAGATTCAAAGAAAAATGTATGGAGGTTATAATTGATTTTTATTCGCAATTGCATATTTTAAATAACTTTCATGCATTTCAAAGTAAAAATGAGCAGGATTTACCCTGCAAACACTAATACTTGCTCACAAAGCATCGCATGAGAAATTTGGCTGACAGGAAATACTAGCAAGGGCATTCAAGCTGCCAATATCATGTCATTGATAAAAATGGTGAAAAATTCAAGTTTGTTGACTGGCTTTTATTAGTTTGCATTCTTTTTCTGCAGAAAGAATTTGACGTTTACAAAAACTACTTTTACAAGGTGTTTCTCCTCATGACAGATGAGGTCAACAAGGAAATCTAAAAAAAAAAATCTGTCAATAGCATATCCAGTGTCATGAACCATATTCAATCATTTCCTCTCAAAATGAGTCACTACTTCAGCAAAGAAATTATACCTTGATGCATCACTTAATGCTAAGACTATGTTTTAATTATTTAAGAAAAAATAACCAGATTACGAAGTCAAATATTCATTCTATTACAAAACTTACACGAAAACTTTGATTACTGCTTTGGTCGTCCACAGATAGATACATATTGTGAATGTGAAAGACTGAATTTAAAATTAAAAGTTAATAATATTAATGCAGTAGTGAAACGTTTTGAAGCTGCTAAGCTTTTAGTCCATAAAAGGAGTAATATATTTTACTCTTCATTGCGTCAATCGATTGAACTTAGAGCAAAATTGAAGAAAGCATCATGTGCTTAACTTTTGACTACATGCAAAACATTTCTTTGCCATGTTTTCCTATTCAGGAAATGTATTACTTGTGCCAATTATGTCAATTATCAGTTGTTATACTTTGTGTTATGAGCAGAAAAAGTCTAGCAATAAGAGGACACTAATTTTTGCCAAATAATCGTGATTTCACAGACGTTAAAAGTTAAAAAGGCACGATAGGTATTATACAATGATGGAACTCATCATTCACTCATCAAAGAAAAATAAATTTTTTATCAATAGAGTTCAAACAAAAAAAAATTTTAGATTTTAAAAATTGGTGGCCATGAGTATTATAAAAAATATGCCACATCACTTGAAATGATCACACAAAAACAACCAAAAAAGGACTCTGATTCACAGAAAAAGGGAGTTATTGAAATGAGTCAATTTGTGAATGGGTGTAATAAAAGTACCTTCAAACAAAGCTTATGAAGGGAAGTGTGCCATACTTAAGATAAAAATCAATGATTTACAAAACTGTATGCAGTACATGCCAGAAGACTGAAAAAGGTTTTCTGACGGGACAATACAAAATTGGCCAACTAGAACCAAAGACCGTAACAAAGAAAATTATTTTAAAAAGAATGGATATACTTTAAATTTCCCAAATTTTGTTCTTATGTTAAAAATAATACTCTTTTGCATCATTAGCTGTTAAAACACAGACACACACACACACACACACAGAGAGAGAGAGAGAGAGAGAGAGAGAGAGAGAGAGAGATATGTGTAAATGTAGTGTGTAATTTTTCTACAATCATTGCCTTGATGAGTACACTAAACTTGTGTGTTTTACTTTTGCTCTCTTAAAAAAATACATATAAGAATTCAAATATCAATTAAAACCTACTACGTAAATATATTTTTCAACATTATATTATGTGCATGTTTGTGGGTATTGTAATAGTTTAAATAATATATTTTATAATTCTAGATAAATTATTTGATAGATTTATACAATATTATATAATTTTCTGGATATCTGGTCCAGCTTTGTTGAGGTAGGCCTTTAGGTACTGTGTAACTTGTTTGTGAAGTAATTTACCTTTAACTTTAATTTACATTCATGGATCATCATATATTATTAATTAAGACCCCCAAATAAAGAATGGCGACTAGGAAAATTATTATATAATGATAATATTTTCCCTTTCCCACAAAAATATATTTTTGCAACCAGTTCTAAATTATGTGGTTGAGAGACTCAGAGTTGCTGTGTCTGTCCATGGAGACATTTTTTCAACAAATCTTCATTAGATAAACTTTGAAATATTGATTTTATAGCTTGAAGAACAGACATTAGGAGAGAACGTTTGTGTGAGTAAGAACAGCTAGTTTCTATTGCACAATTATATTTGTACCATGATTCTTTTCCTTTAGGACACAACTTATAGCATGGATGTTTATCCATAGGCAATTTGTGAAAATAAATTGCCCAGGTGGCCTGCTTAATTTCTGGTTTCTTTTGATGGCTAAGCCATAGTAATTTTGCAGTTAATAATTTCTGTCTGTGATCCGTTGTGTCACAAGCTTACACAGTGTTGAACCTAGTCTTTTTGTGCTTGCCCTACACAATCTAGTCTTCTAATTTCACAGTCTTCCCCATATGACTTAGAATTTCACTACACTAATATATCTTACTATCACAATAGTAAACATATTGAATACCTTGTGTCTGCAGTGACCGGTGAAATAATGTAGTACCAGCGACTTCAATTCTATTGCTGCTTCCAACATAATTTGCTTTGTAACCATTTTTGTGTGCTGATGTTAAAGATTTTTTACAAAGTTGGCAGTACTTGGTGGAATATCTATATCTTTCCAAAATCTACACTATTAACAGACACAATACACAAAGATGTGTGGTTTTTTCTGCCAACTTCCATCAACAGCTACTGCTAAATAAGTTAACCATCATTCAATTGTATGGCCTCATCTGTAGCTTCTTTCATACTCAATTCACTAACGTCTTTCACAACAGGAAGTAGGAGTTTTATAAATTATACTACATTTATGAAGTGGTTCTGGTAAATTCAACAAGCTACAGAACATTTTACCGCCTACATATCCCTTGCCTACGGAACGCCATCCATATACGAATCTAGTATTTATTTCATATGGTTTATTCAAATTTGATCTTACATCAAATGGCTCAGAAAATATTGAAAAAAAAAAAACTAAGAAGAAATTCCAAAAAAATAAACGATTTTTTGACCCCTTACCGGTTTCATGCCCTAAAGTCTTAAAGATTTAACAAATAAGTTATAAATCATATTGTACGCTAACAATTAGGTATTAAGTTAAAATGGAATTAGTAAAAACCAACACTCTAATTTGATTATCTGAAATATTTGAGGGAAGGTGTGATTTTTGAAAGTACATTCTTTCCTTTTTTTGAAAATATTACTAGTATCAACAATTTAATAAAATAATTTTTTTTTTGAATCTTTTGTTGAAATATGAAGCTATTACCACCTGAAGCCATTTACCACGCCACCCATTTAAGGTATTGATAGACTTAAAAAAAAATAAATAAATTGATGACCTCAAACAATTGTCGATTTCTCCGTCAACCCGTTGTTGAGATATTAAACGAAGTAGAGACCAACACACGCGCACACACGTGCACGCATCCCCTAGCATTTTTGTGAACGTTGTTTTTACCAGATCTCGAGTTTTATTGTTTCCCTGAATTGGAATTTACATCTCGATTGCCCATTTTTGATAGAAGTACTTTCCATTTATTCGACTGAATAATAATCCAAACAGTTATAGTCCACGCTTCGTTAAAAACTTCTTATAACGATGAACATTTAAATATGTAATCTATACTATTATACAGAGTAAGCAACATAAAACCGAATCCCCAATGAAACCGCTACCCTACACTATTTATGAAAGATTCTCACGAAACTAGCGCGACTAGTGGAAGTATATGTTACTACTGATTGTTGCTGCCGTTTACGTTTAGTTGCAGTGCAATAGTGAGTGCAGTTGTGTTTGTGTAAAATGCCTTATTTAATACAGGAGAGGACAGCTACAGTTGGGGGGGGTTGTATTCGTTCTCGATAGTTTGAAGAATCACGTCATGTATTTGTAGAAATATTTCCAAATGCCTGTATCCCAGTGAAGAGTTACTGACAGTCCAAAAAAATCACTACGCAAGTTATCCCAACAATCTGGTATTAAATACACGTCTAAAAATTCTTAATGAATTAAAATTGAAACAATACCGCGTTACAACAGAAAGAGACAAACAAAGGAAACAACTTGATTACTGTAACTTGTTTCTCGAAAACATTATTGATGGACAGATAGAGCCGATGTCGTATTTCATGTCAGACGAGGCATGGTTTCATTTAAACGTCATGATAATTCGCAGAACACCAGATATTGGTTGGCGAGGAATCCTCACGAGATATTTGAGCGTCCACTTCACGATGAAAAAACTGGTGTTTGGTGTGCCGTTTCCGGTAATCCTATTGTGTTTTTTGACCTATGTGTTTTGACCGGACTGTCAATACACAAGTTTACCTCACAATTTTCGAAGAATTCAATGTGCTATTAACCGATAGTGAAAAAGAATACAGCTTCTTCCAACAAGATGGAGCAACGTGTCACATATCAAACGTGTCACTGAATCGTGTTCATGTAGCTTTCACAAATGAACGAGTTGTCAGCAGAGGACGGTGGCCTCCACGTTCTCCACAATTGTTTACTTGCGATTTTTTTCATTTGGGGCTACTTAAAGGAAAGAGTTTATGCTCTAATCCCAACAGTATTGATGAACTTAAGGTGAACATTTAATGAGAAATCAACGCAATTGACAACGTTTTGCGTCAGACGACTCTCAATATGATCAGTCGAGCACAAAAGTGCATCGATGCCCAGGGTAGTCAATTGGACATCTTTTGTAACAATAAGGTTTTTTTTTGTCTTCAGTCATTTGACTGGTTTGTTGCATCTCTCCAAGATTCCCTATCTAGTGCTAGTCGTTTCATTTATTTGCATTTATTTAACAATAAGGTAAATAAATGCAAAATTTAAATTACATTTTATGTTTTTCTTATTTAATTCATCCGTATCATTCATAAAATTTCATTCCAACATAACCTACCGATTCTACAGCGGTTACGTTATGGGTTCGGTTTTATGTTGTTCAGTCTGTGTAAAGAGGAAGAGGGTTTTTGTTTGTTCGGAATAAACAAAAAACTACTCGATCAATCGCAACCAAATTTTTATCCATGTTTCTTGGTATAACAAGGTTTGTGGGTATATTTCAACTTGAAAAAAAAAATATATATATTTTATAAGATTTTTCATTTTTTTTCTTCATACTACTATGTATATAGTAGTATGAAAAAGTACTATGAAAAGTAAGTACTAGTATGAAAAGTATAGTACTATGTATATAGTCTTTCTCTTTTTCTGTCTAACTTCCGGAATCACCGTATTACTTCAAAGGATGAATGAAGATCATATGTATGAAACGTAAATGAAGTGCAGTCCTGTATAGTCTAATGTCGACCATTCCTGAGGTGTGTGGTGAACTCAAACCCTATATATGTAATAGTAGTAATTGAGATTTGCCGGTTGAAGCATAAACTTTAATGAATGAATTGTGAATCATTGTGTGAGCTTGAACAGAATAATTCAAATCGATCGAATGAATAATGCTACAAAAATAATAGAATCACGAGTTCGGTAGAACTTCGTCGGTAGAGGCGACGAATAAACGAACTACGTTTACAGTTCTAAACATGACTTAACCTAAGAGTGAAATGAAAATGGGGGAAAAAATACGCATGAAAAAATTATATTTAGTTCAATTTGATAAGTAATAAAGAATACTTTTAAAAAATACCTTGAATTTTGTTAGATAACTTTTTTTTCAGTTAGGTGAACCGCGGGACTCGAATATGCCATTTTATTAATTTTTTCAATGTACCTTAACAAATCGCGCGCTAGATATCAGTACTTGATAGTACTAGGTAGCGTACAAAAAATTAGTATGTACTTGAAATAATAAAATTTAAAAGAAAATATACTACAGCTTGTTTTTAATAGTAAATGAAAGTACTGAAGATGAAACAATTTTTTTAATTCCAGTCACTTCTTTAAAAAAAATAAAAGTATAAGTTTACAAGAGATTAGACTAGTTTTATTAAAAAAGGAATAAATAAAACAAATTAATTCGATTGGTAAAATCGAATTTAACGACAAAAATCGAGGGCTACACTTACAAAGGTAAGTAAAGATATTACATCACGGATTTTCGATTCGTAAAAGGAAAAATATGGTATGAAGTGAATATGACTATCAACAAAAAAAAAAAAATTGGCTGTGAAATTCATTTGTTTTTTCTAAGGCAATAAATTTTAATAATAAATCCATAAGATAACAATCAGTAATTCATAAAAAAATAAAAGAATAATCTAAGAAAATGCAGAGATAGAAAAAAAAATTACAATGAAATTGTAAATCTTACGGTAAGAGTCTAGCAGATATTCTTCCGTTCAAAAAACAAAAAAAATTCTGTAATATAAATAAAACTGTTTTTAACAAAATGACACTAATATCATTTTGTTAAAAATGATATCAGTATCATTTTGTTAAAAAGTTCGGGCAGCCATGTGGAAGTTGCGAAGAGGTAGGGGAGGCCGAGGCATTTGGGATGCGGTTTCGAGCCTGGCCAGTACCGGAGCGGAACGGTGATCGCAATGCACCGGTTCTAAATTTCGAACAGTTGCCCATCTCCAGCCTGCAAAGGAGGCTTTACAGCTTCGTGATGGATGCATGGCAACAAGAATAGCACGCCACGACTAAGGGTAGGTCTTTGTATAGATTTATTCAGAACTTGGGGGATGGTATGCCTCTAGTTCGTTTTTAAAGGCAATGGAGGGGGGGGGCAAGTGCTCTCCAACCACGTGAATTCATAAATTCAAACCAATATTTGTTTCGGTTCTGCCTAGCAGCTGATGAGCTGTGCGTCTGCGGGGAGGTTGACTGCCCAGCTCTTGGGGGGGGGGGGGCGGCTAGAACTCAGGTCATCCTGAAACTTAGAGGTCAAGGGGAAAATTGGCCACTCACTAGCGGCGAGTCAATGTGGCGAGAGCTGCACTGCCCGACCGCGTGGGCGTTCCTTGATGCCGTTGCTTTGTTCAACCGGCATCAGTAGTTTATCTGAGGGAAAGACTCCTACCGCGCTGCTGTGAGAAGCTACCCGAGAATTACGGCTGGTCACCAGCTAACTAAAGCTCCAAGGACTTTAAAATGGTAGAAAGGTACTTGCTGGCATTCAGCGACCTAGGCGTGGCAGCGAATTGCTGTCTTGACGATGTAAATTTATTTATTTTAGTCATATATATTTTTGGTAGTTGACGGGGTGCGCCTACCCATTTTAGTTATATGACAAGTGAGCAGTTGACACGTAAGCCGGTGGTGTATGGCACCGCGCTTAGTCCGCTCAAAGCTCTAGAAGCTGTTGGGACACTGTTTCGAGGCTCAGTAGCCGTTTGTGGCAAAGACAATCGATCTTATGCTTTAGGGCGACCGAATGGGGTGGTGGCGGGAGAAATGCCAAGCAAACCAGTACCGTAGTGCAATTCAATAATCTATTAATATAGAAACAAATACAAACATACACGCCCACAACACACATACTTTTTTATATTCATAGCGCTACGAAATAGCAGTTTTCTGATTTTTCAAGTATTTGGACACGAATATACTCCAGAAAATTAATTGAAAAGCTTAGCGTAAAAAAATTACACTTTTCCGAACTGAAAAAAGTTAAAAAAAATTGAAAAGTTTCATTATTAACAGAATTCAAAAGTTTACGTTTTGATCCATTTATTTTTTTTATGTTTGCCTATAACTTTTTCCTATTAATGAGATTGAAATGAGTATTGTAGCAATCGACACAGTTGCTTTTCGCGGTTGGACCGTGATGTTGAAAAGTTTTTTGACACAAAAAATCGGTCTGAAAATTGACAAACTTTTCAGCCGTCTACCGGAATAACATTCCCGACGGAAGGTTTCCTATATATTGCAGCTTCTTGTGATTTATTTGTTTTTAATATCATAACAGTCACACTACGATTATATTCATCCACTAATTTAATAGTTGGGAATATTCTTACATCATCTCTATCTGCAAATTCGTCTGTTAAAGGTACTCTCTTTCACGCCAATATTTAATAAATCAATCAACTTCATGTCATTTCTTTGTCTCATTTTTATTGTTTGCTTACAAAGTGAAAACTGATGCTACAAATTTATTTCTGCTTCACTTCAAGGAGGTTGAATAAAACATCAATGGCTTTTGACTGGAGGCAGGTACATTATATTATCAAAACTGAGCACATTAACACCGCCGAATAACATTGTTATTAATCAGAAACAAAAATAGTGAAATAATTATAAAAAGAAAATGGAACCACCATTAAAATGCGCTGAAAAGTAAGAAATAATTTCGTACAAATAATTAATTCCTTAGACACATTTTTGAATCGGCGCCAAAATATATGAGCATACTTATTTGGTACTTGAATGGACCTATAAATAATGTATAGAAAAATACATAATAATCGCAAACGGAAAAGCAATCAAAGCACACACATGAATTCCACTGACGCAATATCGGTATTGGCTTTTATGTAGAATACGTATATAATATTATAGAAAAAATTTATATTCTATCTAGAAATTAATTTTGTAGGAGCAGGGGCCGATTTAAAATAGTGTCTAAGGAATTAAGTATTTGGACGAAATTATTTCCTGCTTTTTAGCGCATTTTAATGTCGGTTCCATTTTTTTTAAATGTAGTTACTCTCTCTCCTGATACGTATACGAGAAAATGGGAATTGAATTTTTCAATCAAAATCATTGTACTATTTAACTGTGTTTACAACAGTATTTAAATTTCGTGATTTCTATAACAAAAAAACAACTCATTTTCACCCAGTGAAAATCTATACATAAAAAAAATTAAACGATTTCTTAAAAAGAAAAATTGTTGTTCTTTCGAACGATTTAATAATTGATTCTCAAATTCAAGCAGTATTAATTACTATTTACAAGTACTCAAATCTTAATTTTTACCAGGTGAACTGATCTTAACGAGATATAGGGGATATTTATATAGGAACAGTTCGTTATTGTTCTGATACTTTAAGTATTTTCAGATTAAAATCCAAGGACAAATTGGTAAATATAGGTTAATTATAAATAAAAAAAAGCATATTTTTGAATTCCAAAGAACCTTAGCTCACGCTTAATAGTAGTCATTTCTTTCTGTAGTTTTTCTAAATTTTTTTAAAGTTTAGTTTCTCACCTTTGCGACTCAAAGGAATTTTTTGCACATAGACAGGGTGTTGTATAACCCTATTTCATTTTAAATAAAATTGAAACTAAATAAAATTAAGAAATAATAATAAAATTATTATTCAAAATCCTAGTGATTTTGTATTTCTAACAGAAAAACCTGTCTCAACGAAGGTTTGGTGCCAAGAGTAAACTGTACGCCTACTAGGAGGCTGCTTACCGTACCCTGTTAGCAACTGCAGTTCAACGTAATTTTCGAACAGGGTACGGTAATTTTCAATCAGGTTTTAAACCAATAAATGTATCCAGTTTTAACAACACTGGTCGCAGAGCTGGAGGCCAAATCCAGTACTAATAAACTACACGAGTCAAAAATTGATGTGTTTTTCTATGAAATGAGACTTCAACCGAATCTGCAATTATAATAAATTTTTTGTGCTTTTAAAGTTGTGAATTTCTTTTTGAATCACTCGGTATTTTAAAGATAGTGAAAAATTTATTCGACACGATGCTGTCGAATAAATTTTGCAGTTAAGAGACATACAGTCTCTTAACTGCAACTATTTTTGTAAAGGCACTGTCAATTTTCAGACGTTAAAGTATCAGGTAGGTGAAACTGAAGAATTATTCTGTAGTTAAAGTACGATATAATTGATTTAGAAAACGAATAGGATTAAAAAAATTAAAATAATAAAACTAAGCTGCAAGTGATCAAATAATAATGATAAAGAGATGAGAGTAAGTTAGTAAAAATAATACAGGATGGTGAATATCTAGCTCGTTTTTTATTTATTGGTAAATAGGCTTCTACTGAAAACGAGGTTGTATGTAGACAAATAAAACGGATGCCTGGTTTCAAAGCAGCGGATTAATAATTCATGCAGTTAATATGAACAGCTCACCGGGTTAGTCTAGTGGCATATTCGACGTCGCAAATCAGCTGTTTAACGGTTGATTTTCAAAGTCAAAGGTTCTAAGTTTCAAATCCTAGTAAAAGCTAGTTGCTTTTATACGGAGTTGAATACTAGGCAGTGTTACATACCGGTATTCTTTGGGGGTTGGAGTTCAATTAACCAAATGTCACAGGAATGGTCGGTCGAGTATGTACAAGACCACACCTCATTTATATGTCATATATACCATCCTCATCTAATTGGGCCATGAGTGGGGGGGGGGGGGGTTGCTTATTGTTCACTGTTCACTAGTTGAACAGATTGCAACGTATACATTAGAAATACTAAAAAAAATCAATACTCCTGTAGCGTCTTCAACAAATATGGTTGTGTGATGTTCAGGGCTAGATTTACGACTATTCTTCAAGAACCAAATAGATCGTTGAGGAGTGTAGGTATAATCAATTACCAACCAAACGACATATATGATGTTCTTAATTACTTTCTGTTGGACACTCGTTTAAAAACCTTAACTGTTGAACAGCAGCAGATGAAAATTGGATACAAACGGACTTTCTTTTAAAGAGAAAAACATGTCAGTATAACCCAGGGGCATTCGTCTGTGCAACTAAACAACTCCCGCATTTATACTAATTTGGACTTTTTTATTTAAAGAAATGAAAAAGAAGACTTATTCAAAAAAATGAAAATAATTTTAGTGAATTTATTTCTCTTTCTGAAGCTAAAAGTTTTTAAAGCTGTAGTATTATCATGAGTATTGCTAACGGAAGAGATAAGGTTAAAGTTAATTAACGCAAGTTTTTTCTCGTTTTGAAATGAATTGTCTTTCAAATATATTTTGGTTATATATTTCATACTTATATCGTACCTTATATATATATATACACACGAGGTGCGACAATAAAGTAATGAGACTGATGTGAAAAAAAATGTTGCTTACCGTTTTATTCATGTTTAGTGTTGTCTCCTTCAAAGTAGTTCCCCTCTGATTGCACACACTTATTCCAGCGCTTCTGCCATTGATGGTAACATTTCTGGAACTCATCTTCTGTAATATCCTCCAAGACCCTCGTCACAGCTTTTTGGACATCTTGTGTTGTTTGAAAATGGTATCCCTTGACCACCATTTTGACTCTTGGAGATAGAAAAAAGTCGCACTGAGCGATATCTGGTGAATAAGGTGGCTGTGGTAGTACTGACATTTGTTTTGAGGTTAAAAATTGCTGTACTGACAGAGCAGTATGGAATGGCGCATTATCGTGATGCAGAATCCAATTATCAGCAATGTTGGCACGGATACGAAGAACTCGTTTACGAAGTCTTTCTAAAATTTATTTGTAGAAATATTGGTTAACTGTTTGTCCAGGAGGCACGCACTCTTTATGAACAATTCCCTTGGAATCGAAGAAGCACACAAGCATGCATTTCACTTTTGACTTTGACATGCGAGCTTTTTTTGGTCTGGGTGATCTCTTTGAGCACCATTGCGAACTTTGGCGTTTTGTCTCTGGATCGTATTGAAAAAACCAACCAACCTTCATCACCAGTGATAACACGGCTCAACAAATCTGGATTGATTTCCGTTTCATATAACAGATTGGCTGCCACATTTTTCCGTGTTTCTCGCTGTTGTGTGAGATTTTTGGAGATCATTTTTGCACAAATCTTTCTCATACCAAGATCTTCAGTTAATATTAGACGAACCGTTTCTCGATTGATGTTGAGTTCTTCTGCAATCATTTTCACGGATAATCTTCGATCAGATCGTACGATTTCACGCACCCTGGTCAAGTTGACATCTGTCCGCGGGGTAGATGGTCGTCCACTGCGGTCTTCATCTTCAACATTCGTTCTGCCTTCACTAAACATTTTATGCCACCGAAAAACTTGAGCTCTTGACATAACCTCCTCTCCAAAAGCCTTCTGAAGCTTACCGTAAGTTGTCGTCGCGTTTTCACACGATTTAACGCAAAAAGAAATGGCATACCGTTGGGCAGTATTTTGCGGTTTCATTTCTGTGACGAGAGAGACAAACACGTGTTCACTTATTACAGCACAACTCACGACTGAGCGGTTGCATCAATGTGCTGCTTGGACTAGAAGTAGCTTATAGACCAAGGTCAAAGATGGTGTGCCTACGCAAGCTGCAGGGTTGCCACATCTTGCAAAGAAAAATCAGTCTCATTACTTTATTGTCGCACCTCGTATATACACACCATAGAGTACCTTCCCTTCCTTCCTCGGTATTTATGTATGTATCATATATTTTTATAATGCAATGGAATATATTTTTATAATTTGCAGGTTTACATTTTTATAGTTCCAAAGATTTATTTTATATTCAAGCAAAAGACATTCGAATGATTATAAAAAAATATGCTTGACTTTTTAAATATGAAATTTAAATGGCTGCCATTTTGCATTTTGGATTTTTAAAGGTAAAATTTTCAAACTATTACGTAGAGAATATTATTGGATAATTTTACACTAAATTTCATTAAAAAATCTCAATCTGTTCTTAAAATGTAGTATTTTTATTGAAAAAAGAACACAAAACAAAGTGGAGGATAAAGGAATTATTTAGCGAGATAGAACATTTTTTCACACGAATTATTTTGTTTATTTTGATGTCCTGAATCAGTTCCTTACGTTTGGCCATCATTTCCATTGTTCGCATGTATTTTTTTATGTGTGATATAAGTAAAGAACTTGAGAACCTATGGACCGATTGAATAATGCTTTTACCAATAACTTTATTGCATTTTGAGAATGGTTTAGGATTAAAATTATCTATATAATTCCACTATTTTGCGAGTTGTGTAGATTAAACAGAGCGTGTTGTATTCTTTAAAGGGATTTTTCATGTGATTAACCTTCTCAATCAATGAATAACTTACATTCTATGAGATAATTACAAGTATTACTTTACAACGAGTGAAATCTTATAAAAGAATGTATTATTTCATTAAAAAAAATTGGGTAAATTATTCTCAAAAGAACAGATTAAATAACTCTGCCTAAAAGGTTGGTAGATCTCTCGATTGCTTTTCATTCGGAAAAGTCCTGAATTCTAATTTCGGTCAGGACAGACCGAAATTAGAATACATTTATATACAAAATACACATCTCTGCAAATTTTTTTGAGACTAGAAAATACATATCAACAATAGTGAAGTATATTCGTAACTTTATGGAATTTATTCCCTCATAATGCACTATAAAAAAGAAAACAAAATTAAAAAAAAATTAAATACGCTCTCCTTCAGGTAAATTAAAAAAAAATCCTTAGAATGATAAAATTAAGCAAAAACTTCAAGCGACTAAAATTAATGTAAACAGAATTATTGAAAATTTTTTGAAATTTCATTCACAGATTTGTTTATAGGTATTGCATGGAAAGTGTTTTTACTGACTTTTTGAAGAAAATATTAAGGAATGATACATAAATGCATTAAATTCAGTAATGAATTTTTAAGAAAAAATTACTAGCGTAGATGTAATGCTTGTGATAGAAATTCAGTTTAAAAAAAATGTTTAAACTTTGTTTTCCGTCACTAATTTAACCATCAGTTTCTGTAAACCAACAGCTCTAAGTAAATGAATATATACAGTGCCCATCACCTGTCCTGTACTACGATTCACTACTCAAAAAGTGACGTAACCTTATGGAAGAATGTTTCCTTCTTTTGTTGCAGGTTTAATTGAGAAAAATGGGTTAAACAATGCAGCAGAGAATATTCATTGTTTCCCAATACATTAGATGTGCCAGTTATGCTAAACCCAGAATGAATGCCTTCACAGAAAAGGCCTTCAAAAACAAGTCCTCCATCAAGCGGCTGTCCGAAAGAGACAGGGAATGTACAGATACAACCAAAAGTGGTCGATCAAAAGTGCTAACAGCAGAAAAGTTGATCGACGTGCAAGCTGCATATTCTGTTAATCCCAAGAAATTTGATTTGTGTGACGCCTATCTGACAGATCTGGTCTCTCCGTTGGTAGTGACCACATGGAATTGCGCGCATTTAAGATGAATCCGTACAGAATTCGTGTTATTCACGGGTTATTACCTGCAGATACTAGAAAACATGTAGCTTTCTGTCAGCGGTTCACGTCATCTTTAACGCTAGACGGAGAAGAAATCGATGATAGGTTTCGGTCTGACGAGGCATGGTTCCACCTTGATAAATACGTGACACACAGAATTCACTCATTTGATGTACGAAAAATCCACATCAACTGCACGAATCACCTCTGCACGGACAAAAAGTGGGCTTTGGTGTGCAGTTTCAGGTAGGCGAATCTTCATAACATTCTTTTGTGACACAGTGAACGGTGAGCGTTAAATACAGATGGTGCAACAATTTGTAAACACTGTACCTCTAGAACGGCTAGAGTACGCGTGGTTTCAGCGGGACAATGTTACGGCCCATACGACAATACTAACGCTAACCAACACCTTTCTGACTTTCTTGGATCAGTGTTTTCATGGACAACTACTGATTAATCCCTTCCTTATTTTTTCTCGTGGGGATATCTTAAGGATGCTGCTTACAAAACCTCACACCTTTCCCGAATTGCAGAGCAAAATTGAACGATGTGTTACTGGAATTCCTCAACCAACGTTAAAACATTGTTTAAGAGCCTGTAACGTCGTATTCAATTATGTGAATCGCATAATGTAGGCCACTTTCAACAACTATTGTAACTTACTCAGTTTCCTATACGGCTGCATCACTTTTTGAACAACTTTTATTTGAGCTACGTTAAAATGGGAAACATTAATCTTCCAATAATAGTCGCGTTTAGCTTTTCTGAGGAGTTTGACTCCTCATAATTAACTCGACTCATAATATAGAATCATGGCCTCCATTTATTTCCTTATCACTTTCCTTTTAACCTTTGCAACTTAATTTCAATATTATCGTTTTTTCACAAAACTGAACACAAAGCATCCTTTTTAACGAGTATTTTTTAAACTTTACACTTATTTGAAACGTGTCAAAAAATTATAAAAGAATAACCGATTAACCCGTTAATAATTTTTTGATTTTTTCACCCAATTTGAGCGTTTTTAAACTTAAAAAAAAGATAATATCTACTTAAAAATAAATGAGAATATTCACAAAATATACTATGGGGTGGAGGTAAAAAAGAAGAAGATACAGTTACGGAATGTGAAAGTAATAAATAACCTGTAATAGTATAAAATACAATATAGTTTAGTTAAGTAAAATTAATGATTACGTGTCGGTTACAATGATCGACCGGGAACTCCGGGGTCCTTAGGCTGGGATGGGATAAAATAAAAGACCCAGACCCGGCTGCTGGGTTGGCGACTTGGTCAAGTCCGGTTCTCCCTGCTCAGTGGTTAGAGGTGTGAGGCTTAGAGTATAGACAGAGACCCGGTCTCCGGGGAGGGGCCCGGGAACGACATAGTCGAGTCCTGTACACCTCTTCTTGGAGATTAGAGGCAGGCGATAAAAAAGATCCACCGGGGGTGCTGAACTGCCATGCCGTACGTACTAAAGGTCGGTGGGGAGGCCCTCTTAGAGTTGAAGGAGGCTCCTAGGCTGAGCTATACTTGATTGTATGTCCGGCCCAGGAAAAAAAAAGATTAAATACAAATTATAATTAACAACAATTTCCTATTGAGTATTCAAGTTGTTTGCCTTCAAGCATTAACCTACTGACTTCTATATTCTAAATTTTACACTCGAGCACATTTTTACTTAATTTGCTACAAATTTTGCTTAATTTTTTGGCAACTTTTCGTAAGAACTGAATCATATCTTGAACAGCAAAGGTATATTTTTTTCAAATACCTTTTCTTTAATAACCTCCCAAAAGAAAATATTCAAAGGGATAAGATTTAAAGAATTGAATGAGCATTCAATTGACTCTCATCGAGCTATGATAGCATTATTCAAAACGTTATTTGGTCAAATAAAGCAAATTTTAAATTTTCAGTTACCGTTAACAGGCACAACTAGATCTATTTCTCAATAGAAAATCCTCATGTAACGAGTGAGGAACAGTGATTCGACTAGGTTTTATACTTTAGACAGATTTTTCGTGTAAAGATATCTTTGAATCTATCTTTTTCAATACACTTGTAGACCAACACGAGTATCTTAACAAGCTAAGGAATACAGTTGTACTAGATTAAGAGGACTACAAAACCTTATTTTCAGCACGATGTGGCTTCTGCATATTACTTGACAAGAACTTTCAAGTACGTGGGTAGGACGATGGAAATCGATGAAAATTTTGTAGCGATATCTGTCTACTTTGAGTGAAAAATGTAGACTACAGGAGTGTGTTAAACAATTTGAATATTCAAGAGTTTTTTCTTAATGCAAAAAAACAATATTTACAAATTTTTGCATATAATTCTTTAACATGATATAATTTGGTGTAATTGTTAAGTCGTTAAACATTTTTGGGTTCCACCCTACGGTGATAAAAACTTGTTCTTCGCGATTTCCTGTTCAGAGGTGAATTTTATCAAAATGTATGTAATACCACTCATTAAAGGAAGAGAAAAATCTAATCTGTTGGTGTATGGAATTTTTGGGTATATTTTTGCTAAATTACGTTAAAATACACACTTCCATATTCCAAAGAACCTACTTTAAATCTTATTTTTCAAAACCTAAGTTCATTGATTTTAGCGATCAGTTTGTTTTTCATACGGTTAGCGTATTTTATGCTAAAAATAATAGAGAAAATTGTTGTGTTAAAATAGTATTAATAACTGAAAATTTAATTATATAAATTAAATATTTTATTTAAATATATTTAATTTTATATTTTCAAGAGTTAACAAAATTTATATTAACTATAAAATTTTAAAATGATTTACGTTTGCTATGAAAGAAAATAGTTATCAAATTGAGATTACGTAAATATTGTATGAAATATGAGTCTAACTTATTAACTTTATTGATTTAAAAAACAATTAGCAATATTTAATGTAAAAAAATCTAAAGAAAAAACACATTTAATAAAAATATTAATATTATAATCATAATTATAAAATAATAAATAAATTTGATCAAAGAATCTTAATAAAAATAGACAAAGAAATTTACTTACCTTTTTTTTAATATCATAAGATGTCAGTTCTGCATTCGAGTCAGCTCTTGATGAAGATAATTCATTGTAAAATAATAATGTATTCAATAGAATCACTAAAGAGTTTATGCAACAGTTATTCAAAAACATTTTCAAACCGTTGTTTATAAATGAAAAACTAATAATAAAAAATAGTTATGACTATTCGCAATTAAAAAAAATCTCATTTTCTTCGAAAATAATTTATCATTTTCACAAAGTTTAATTTTAAATTTGGAAATTTACAAATATATTCTCTAAATATTTATAAAACAATAATGTTCTAGGTTACAGCTGGTTGACAAGTAACAACAATCTCTTTTAAAAGACAGTCAATCGTCTTGGTGCAACATATTGTAAGTAAATGTAAAACTGTTACATACTATAACGGAGATTGGTTACGATTTCACCAAACCAAGCAAGGTCGTTATATAATAAAATAGGTTCTTATAATCCTAATAAATTCTTGTATATTTGCCAATGATAATATTTTCTTTTTTAACATTTATTTTCTTTAAAAAATATGAAAATATAAATTTTCTCTAGTATTACTTTCGTAATATTTTATGTATAATTATTTTTTGTAAACATAAATAAATTCAATGGCAGAACTAAAAATAAAGAATAAAATAAAAAACAAACGTGAAAGTGAATGTTTAATATCTTGATTACTTATGCGTTAGTTGAAGGTTGTTATTAAATATAATAATACAGCATAAATATAAAATTCTAATTTTAATAGAAAGCATAAAATTAAACAGTTTTTTTTCATACTAATGTATCTAATTAATAAAACGAATATAATTAATGTAAAAATCTGAGTTGGGTAAACTTAATAAATACGTAGCTTATTGAAATCGTAATTTCACTATAAAAAAAGTAATAATAAATAAGAGTTGGCAAAGTCATTAATAACTTGCACAGCTTTTTCATTGCAAAACCTTTTCGGTTATACCGAGCAGCTTTTGCAATTCAGTCTTATTTTTATTTTCATAATAAACCGTTTACATAAAACTAACAAAATAAAAATTTTGCGAATTTTTAAAATTTTGAGGCCTCCGTATCAAAACGACTTTTTTTATAATAATGATTATCAAAATAAGATTTACGTATCAAAATGACCAAATTAAAAAAAAAAAAATGTTGATTTTGGGTGACTCCTTTACTATGTGGAGACAATTTAGTAAAAAATCTTTTTTTTTATAAAGTGATCGTTGACAACAATAAAAAAATTTAAATAAAATAATTATTTAAAAAATATTGAAATAATAGAATATAACATTTATGATAGTAATAAAAAAAATTGCTTCTTATTTTGGGTCCGGGTTGTATTATTGGGGGGGGGGGGGCAAAACTACTTATATTTTAATTACTCTTACAGTGACAAAGAAAAATTAAGAATCAAAAAACAGAATATTATATATTTCAGAGGTGGGGAATAAATTTAAAGAAAAACATTTTTCTAAAAATATTCAGAAATATAAAACATATATTTCAATTTTAAGAGGTGGGTTTTCTTTGGAAAAAAAATTGGATTATTTAAATGCAATATAGGTAAAAAATTTAACTAAATTTTTACCAATGTGCCTCTAAAGAAAATCGAAAATGATTTTTTCGCGGTATCCCCTGAATAATTAAAAAAAAAAATAATATGATCATTGCCCCATACATTGAAAAATTTGAACTAATATGAAGAAAAAAAACGCGTCTGTCAATCCTGAGATATAAGGCCTTGACACTGAAACACATACGTACGTATGTACATACATACATATGAATATGTATTTTGGCCTGACCATATGTTTTTCGGTCTCGATCCTAAAGCGTAAAGAAAACCTGATTCCCCATTTTTGACATTATCAACATACACTTTCCCCTTTAATATAGCTATTCTAGCTGTATTTGCCGAGAATGCCAGGAATATATATAGATTAAAACAATTTAAAGCCTTTTTCTAAAAATATTCAGAAATAGAGTAAAAAAAAGAAACATATATTTCAATTTTAAGAGGTGGGGGGATTGATCTTTTGAGAAAAATATGTATTAAGTTATTTATGTAACCAATCTAGATAAAAAATTAGCCAAAGTAAGTTTCTTCTAAACTAACTTTGAAGATGATTGAAATTGAATCAATTGAGTGAGCAACATAAAACCGAACCCATAATGAAACCACTACCAAACACTATTTATGAAAGACTCTCACACAACTAGCGCGACTAGAGGATGTATATGTTACTACTGATTGTTGCTGCCGTTTGTCTGGCGATTACATGTCAGCGCAGTGTACGTTTTATTGCAGTTTAACAGTGAGTGCATTTGTGTTAAATGCCTTATTCAATCTAGGAGAGGATAGCTATAGTTGAGGCCTATATTCGTTTTGGATTGTTTGAAGAATCACGTCAAGTATTCGTAGAAACATTTTCGAATGCCTGTATCCCAGCGAAAAGTAACATACACGATTTAGTTAAAAAATGGCGAACAACAAGTTCGGTTTTAAATGCAAAACGAAATAGGCAACCTTCCGTTAGGACTCCGCTGGCCATTGCCGATATTGAAAGGAGAGTTACTGCAAGTCCAAAAAAATCACTACGTAAGTTATCCCAACAATCTGGTGTTAAATACACATCTTGTCGTAAAGTTCTTTATGAATTAAAATTGAAACCATACCGCGTTACAACTGAAAGAAACAGACAAACCGAAACGACTTGATTATTGCAAGTTGGTTCTCGAAAACATTGTTGATGGACAGATAGAGCCGATGTCGTATTTCATGTCAGACGAGATATGGTTTCATTTATCCGGCCATGTTAATTCGCAGAAAACCAGGTACTGGATGGCGAGAAATTCTCACGAGATATTCGAGCGTCCACTTCACGATGAGAAAGTTGGTGTTTGGTGTGCCGTTTCCGGTAATCGTATAGTGGAGCCAATAATTTTTAACCGGCTGTCAATTCACAAGTTTATCTCACAATTTTCGAAGAATTCTATGTGGAATGACTGATAATGAAAAACAATACAGCTTCTTCCAACAAGACGGAGCAACGTGTCACACATCAAATGTTTCACTGAATCGCCAGCAGAGGATGCCAAACGAGATGCCAGCAGAGGACGGATGGTCTCCATGTTCCTCAGAGTTGTCTACTTGTGATTTTTTCCTTTGGGGCTACATAAAGGAGAGAGTTTATGCATCTAATTCCCACAGTACTGATAAACTGAAGATGAACGTTCAACGAGAAATAAACGTAATTGACAACAACGTTTTGCGTCAGACGACTCTTAATGCAACATTTAAATTACGTTTCGTTTATCTTATTTAATTTATCAGTATCATTCATAAAATTTCATTCAAACATAAAGGCGAAATTTCTGATTTCGCAGCGGTTACGTTATGGGTTCGGTTTTTTGTTGCTCACCCTGCATATATATACAAATATATGTAAAAGTCTGCCCCTCGCCAACTGCTGTGTCTAGTGTATTAGTTATTGTATTGTACTAGTCTGTTGTCTAGGCATTTTATATACAAAAGTGCCATGTTATTAGTAATATGATAATGTCATCTGGTTAGATAGTACAACAAAGAAGATCCTGCCCTTACCAGCCGACTGTTCGGTTGACAAAGACGGGAAAACCTTCAGCTCACTTAGTGTAGGCTACATAAGGTCAAATACAATTAGAAATAAATGGCAACAGCGGAAAACCCATTTAATAGAATAAACAAACTATCTGTCGTTCAAATTGGCACCCATGAAATAGAAAATATTAGCTGTTCGAAAGTTCGTTTCGAACTTTAGTTTGTTTTGTTCTTCGGCCCAGAATCGATAGTCCTATTTATGGGAGAGTAACTTCATAAATGAAAGTGAGTTTCATCCAGTATAATTAAATTATACAAAACTTCAGGATTTTCATAGAAAAACTCTTAAATCACGTTTTAAAATTCAATTCTCTAAGGAATATCATTCGTCTGTAGTTTCGTATACATTTTTTTTTGTATAATCAAAGATCAATGCAAAATTTTACCCAGTTGTATCTGACAAGTTCAAAGGCCTTGAACTGGTGTTCACCGAGTTATCTCTTGTCTCATTCTCACAATATTTTCTGGAGTTCTTACACTATTTATTGTTTTTCCTTCATACACACTTAAAATACTCCGGTTAGCCAAAATTTACTGCACTGTCTAAGATAAGATTGTGTGAATGAACTTTACCTATTACTTGCGACAAACTTTCGGGTACGGACACAATTGATTGAATTTCGATCTAGGCCAACAGCAAAAACTTGTCAGTTTAAAGACCACATAATTTTAAAATGAAACTTTACAATTAAATTTTAAAGTTTCACTTATTTAAATTACAAAATGAATCTTTAAAAGGTTTGCATAGCAACACCACATACTGTGTCCTCTTTCCAAATCTTCTTTCTGACTGTAACATCCTTTTATTCGTCAAAATCCAGAAGCGTATCAGTATTATTTCAATATTTATTTTAAAAAAGTTTGTACTGTAAAAACTTTCACACGAGACAAGATTGTCATTAAATTGTTAAAAACTAAAAATAAAAATTCTTAGAGGAAAAAGAAAGCAAAATTCAAATACAACCGGGGTAGTATAATCAATAATTAAGTTCAATATGTTTCTTTTAATCTGGAAAACTAGTTGGAAGATTTTGAAAAAAATCTTATTACCTACATTAAATGCTAACGTAACATAAAAAATTAAAACACGAGGAATAATGGGCTATTAGTTAAGGTATTGTTAGTTTTATTTGCATTATCAGTTAGTTAAAACAACAAATTTTACTTTGTTTAATGAAATGTTTCAAAAAACTATAATAAAAAGATAACGAATCTATTCTATTCTAGTATTGCACTAAAAAAAAAACTATTAACGTGTACAGTTGAGAATTTGAATCGTATTATTTTCACAACTGTAAGATGGTAGTTCAATCTTAGAACTCGATTTAAAAGAAGGTGTTGAAAAATTTATTAAACTTTTCTTGTTCATTTTTTTTAAATAAGAGAGGGGACTAAGAAATTTTTTTTCAAATTTACCAACTAAATTTTCATTAAATAAATAAATTCTGTAATTAAAACAAATTAGAGAAGAATATATTTACAATACCTTCTTAATTTTGATATAATAAAATAAATTTTAAAAGATAATATAACCCGGGTTGGTCTAGTGGTTAAACTCGTCAATGCAAAATCAGATGATAATCGAAGTCGAGAGTTATAAGGTTCGAGTCCGTGTAAAGGGAATGGTTTTTAAATGGATTTGAATGCTACTATGGATACAGTTTTTTTATGGTTAGGTTTCATTTAATCACACGCCTCAGGAATGGTTGACCTGAGTCTGTTTCAGATTATATATTTATCGGTATATTGCACTACGTATGCAGCTACATCAGGCCTGGCAGAACGGTAGCAGTAATTACATTTGCCCGCACACGCACGCACGCACACGCACACACATACCCACATACCCACACACCCACATACACCCCCACACCCACACACACCCACCACACACCCACCCACATCCACAACCACCCACACACCCACCCACATCCACAACCACCCACACCCACAACCACCAACACCCGGAAATAACTGGAAAACTGGTTGGAAAAAATAAAATTATAATAAATTTTGAAAGATAATGTATAAATTAATGTATAATGTATAAATTTAATTTAAATTTTCTTTTTAATATTTATTTTTTCATCTATGAACTAAGGTCGTATGAAAATTTTTTCATCAAAATTCTTTATAGTCTCCAGGTACGAATATATCTGGCGGCTAGAGGAAGGATAGGATTAAAGGGGATTAACTCCGTCATTATGAAATCTTGAAATATTCTAAATATGACGTAAAATACTATTTGAGAAGATGATCGATAAGATAAACTACGACAATGATATCCTAAAACTACAATTGATTACCCAGACCCCAGAGATACCTCGGACCTGGTTCGTAGTTAAAATAATTAAAATTTTCTAATTATATCAAATTTTGAGATGGGTTTAGAAATTAACAAACATTTAGCTCACTTTCCTGAACAAAAAAAAGTTTTAGAAAATTAAAAAATTTAATAAAATTATAATTGTTTTCTTGAGAAACCCCCCTCTCTCTTCTTTCTCTCTTCTTTTCTCTTCTTGATACTCTCTCTTCTTTTATTTAGCTTTCGGTACCACCGTAAGGTATTACTTCAGAGGATGAGTGAGGATGATGTGTATGAATGTAAATGAAGTGTAGTTTTGTTCAGTCAGATCCACCATTCCTGAAATGTATGGTTCATTGAAACCCACCGCCACCAAAGAACAACGATATCCACGATCTAGTTTTAAAAATCCGTATAAATGTAACTGCCTTTACTAGGATTTGAACCTTAGAATTCTTGACTTTGAAATCAGCTGATTTGCAATGAGTTTAACCACTAGACTAACCCAGTGGGTTCCACCATTGACACTAAAAAAATATTACGGCACTTTTTGACAATACTCGATGATGGCAATTATATTTTCCGTTTACTCCTCGTTGCCATCTTCTAATAACTTTTCTGGCATCATATCTCTAGAAGGAAAATACGGTAATCAATAAAAAATGGGTATGGGGTTTTTTTGCATTTCTCGACGTTTCATGACCAAGGGATCCCAAAAAACAAAACAAGTGACACGGTAATGTTCGTACGTTGGTGCGTTTGAAGCATAATTTTTGATTGGATAAATTGATTTTGATGAAAATTAGCGCAGAGACTCATGAGAATTAGTGCATATAAGGAAATTTATTGGTAAAAGTTTGGGAACAATATCTTCACGGGGTAGGGTAGATAGTTTCTTTGGGGTTAATTTTCTTAAAATTTTGCAAACATAGACTACCCTTACTTTAAAATAAGCTCAGTATACATGTATACATGGACAACACATGACTTCCTTGTACGCCTAATAAATTAAATATATATATATATATATATATATATATATATATATATATATATATATATATATATATATATATACACATACATATTTTTTACTGTACTTCATTTAAAGTTATTTTATTTGAGATTCAAGCCTCCATGTTTTTAATAAAGTGGACAGGTACACTATTGCATTGTGGTGGACACCACATTGCATCACTTTTTTTTGGTGTTCGTTTCAGCATTTTATGTTAGTTTATCTATTAATTTCGTTTAACGTCGCTCAAGTGTGCTGTAATTGAGAACGTGTCAATCCGTAACCATGGACACACCAGTTTGAATCCGACTTCATATAAATATACGTAAAAAAAAATTATTTAAATATACTGATGGATTAATAAATTAAATTTATTAACCTCTGTAAAAATTTTCTAATTAAAATGAAAAGTGCATAAAATTCTATCAGTAATAACTTCTGATTAAAAAAAATTTTTTTAAATTGTTATTATTGAATTATTACTTTTTTGAAACTTTTTTTTACAATTGAAGGTTAATAATAATTATTAATAAGTTAATATATTTAAATTGAAAAAAAAAATGTTAAAAAAAATATAAGAGTACGTATATGAAGTCGGATTCAAACCGATGTGCCTTCCCCTTATAAGATCCAAATATTTTATTAATTAAAATTTTATTTAGGTATATTTACTTAGCTTTGGAATCAATTAAATAAGTACAACTTTTCAAAAGTCCAAAATCCAAAAAAATTGGATTTTGAACGATTGCAATCAAAAGGAGCGAGATGCACAACCAGATGTTACATCAACCCTAAATCCAAAATTTCAACATTTTACGGCTAATTGGCTTTGAGTTATGCGAGATATAAACGTACGTACGTACAGACGCCACTCCGAATTTGATCAAAATGGATATTTTCGTTGAAATTTGAAAACCGGATTTTTCGCGATCACAATACTTCTTTTACTTCGTACAAGGAAGTAAAAATTATTTTTCCCCAAATTCTCTCCTCCCAAAAATCGAAAAAACTATATAATTTTTTATTGCGTACCTTTTTAACGAAATTTTTGTCTTTCTAACCATAGTAGTAGTGCAAGAGGCCCAAAAAAATATTTTGGGGGTGAGGGAGCTAATCAAGTTTAAAAATGTCGACTTGTTGAATTTTTTAAAACTTTTTTAGTTTATATCAAATTTTATTAATAATATTTGAATAGAATTTCAATATTATTTCATAATATTGCAATAGAATTTGAAAAAAATCTTAGGTAACTATTTGTTGGTTGTACATTTTTCAGGGGAATTTTTTAAAATTTCTTCCATTTCTCATAGTAAACGTAATTCTTTAAATATATAATTATTATAAAAATATAAAATTAACTCTTTCAACTAACCAATGCTAGCAATGTTTAACAACCTTGTTGTCAGTTTTTTCATCAATTTTCTTTTGTCTCTCTTTCTTATGTTGTAAGTTATTCTATGGACACAACTAAGCTTTTATAATTTTATTTAGCAATTGTTTGTCCGTTGTGTGATAGCTGTTGTTAAGCGTGATTTTAGTTAACGATTACATAGTGGTTCACAGTAATGAAAAGAAAATTGAAAAGAAGAAAATTAATATTTAGTATCGAATTCATCCCAATTTTTATTTATATTCATTTTTATTTGTTATAGGAATTTGTTAATTTAAAAAAAAATTACCACTACCCACCCGCCCTATCATCTAATAAATAGAGAAATAACGACACTTCATCAATGATTCGGCAAATATCTCTTTTATTAATTAATCTTAAAACCAACTTGATTTTTTTCATTCTTATTATTTAATTTTATATAAATATTTATAATAATCTCAAGTCATCATCGATTATGTAAAAATAAAATTTTAAAATTAATGAAATATTTTATTAATAATTTCAAACTAATAAGCTCTGAATTTATACTATTTGATATAAGAAAATGGCGAGAACAAATTATATTTTTAGAATTAACTAAAATTTGAAATTATATATATATATATATTTGAATTAATAAGATGTTTCAGGATACTCGAATTTAAAAAAAACTTAAGTATAAAAAAAATCATTAAATAAATCTAAAACGAGATAAATATTAAAAATTATAAAACACGTCCCAAAAAAAAAAAATATTGCTGACAAAAATTGCTATCTTTAATATAGGATAGTAATTAAAGAGCATGCGGATGTCAATTTTGTATATAGTGTATTTTTTTCAGTACTTTTAAATTTATTTAAACATATATCCTATGATACTCCTGGTAACTTATGGATTCCAACGCGCGGTCATGCATTTAAATCGGTTCTGCCGTTGAGCTGCTACAGTGGAACAAACATACATACACCCTAAATACATTACACTCCTTTTTTTGGGAAAAAATATTTCAAGAACACATGTAATGGCTTTAACTAAATGAAAATATACAGTTCTCGTTAATAAATTAAAAAAAAAAATATAATGTAAATCCTATCTTATGTACTTGAAAAATTATTTAATTTATAGATGCTAATAATAATAATAAACAATATTTAAAATCCGATAATGATAGCAGAGAAATTTCAACTAAATTTAATTTTCGTTCCACTTTTATTAACACTTTGAGATATGAGGTTTCCGAATGGTTCAGAATGAGGCGTCAAATGAGAGAGTTATTAAAAAACGACTCAATAATGTGATAGATTTTTCAAATTTTTAAACTTTTAAACATACATATTTACATAGCCTATCACACTCCCGGTAACGTTAAGATTCCAACGCGGGGTCATACATCTATATCGGTTCAGCCGTTGAGCCGCTACAAACATACATACATACACCCTAAATACATTACCCTCCTGTTTTGGGCAGTCGTGTAAAACAAAAACCAACTTAAAAACACATAAGTTTTTAATTCTTTACATTTTGATAACCCAGCTGAAAATTAAAGCAAGCCAAGTTTTGAGCTTCAATTCAGCTCAAAATTAAAACAGAACTACTAACAATTTGATAATCCTTCACTTGGTACAAACTTTAATAAGTAACAGATTCTAAAAATTAAATTACACTTTTATTATTTTTTTTTTTAAATAAAAAGATTTTTAAATTTATTTTTATATAAATTATGATATGAAAAAGTCGTTTACAAAAAAGATAGAATAAAAAACCTTTATATTGATAAAAATACGATGAGGAATACAGATAAAGTATGTTATAGAGCGTAATTTAAGACTCCCTGGAATACGGAAATACAAGTAATTTTTAACACAAATTAATTTATGTAATATTTTTAAATTTTCGAGATAAAAATATTTTAAATATAAGAATAATTTAAGGTTTATGTCTAATTGAAAAAAAATTTCCGTTACAGTTATGTAGGAAAGATTTATAACAAGATTTTCACAGAAATTTCCTCTAAGAAATGTAACCAAGAGTCATTCAAATCGGTCCATTTGTTAAAGAAAAAGGTTTGAACGTATACATAAAAATTTTACGGGTAGAACTGAGAAAATACTTTTTTGTGGCGACTGTTAAAAACAAAATTAAATGGGAAAAATGTATTATTTACTACCCATATTTAAAAATAAATTAAAAAAATATATAATATTTAATTAATCAAAATTATGATCCGAATTGTAATAAATAATTCTTAAATAAGGTCATTCTTAAAGACACCTGTTCTAAAATAATAATAATTTTAGTTAACTAAATTTAAAAATACATTTTTCTTAATATTTTATTTACTAAGAAAGAATTATTATCTGCTAAATATAATAAATAAGGTCAAAATTTGGCAGAAGGCCAGATCATATTTCCCGTCTACGCAAAGAATGTAATGTTATTTTGGTGGTACATTTATTTATTTACTCCTCTAATAACTTCAAATTGAATTCACACATTTTTATGAAATGGTCGACATAAAAAAAAATAAGTCCAAAATTTACAAAAGCCATAAATAAAAGCTTCTATAAATGATATAAAAAATATAAATAATACGTAACAATATAAAGCAAGGAGAATAATTAAATAAAACTAATTAAAATGTGAAAAAAAAATTCAAGTAATAATAGTAATAACATACAGAGTGATATTAAAGCATGGAAACGTCTTCATGTTTAAAAACTGAGGGAAATTAGGAGATAGAAACTAAGTGCAAATCAACATAATCGTAGTTACAGAATTACTACTTCATGGTGAGTTTAAAATTTTTGTTCGCCATCTTGGATCCACCATATTGATTTAATTTTTTTTTTAAATAGGAAGGTGCACATGTGATACATTATTTTAATGTAAAATGTTTCGAAAAAAAAAATGGTGAAAACCGTTTCTCGATAAATTCTTTCGTTTTCGAATTATAAATAAAGTTACAAAAACGGAAAAATGGCGGAATTAGTAAAACGATCCCCAGTAGTAATTTTTTATTTCGTATTACACGTGACAGCAATCCAGGGCCTTCACAAGATTGTTTACATCGGTGCTTTCATGGTGATGATCGTTAATGGCCAGAGAGTTGGAGGAGCTGTGAAGCGAGAGAGACCTGGGATGCCGGCTTGGAAGTTTCGCGTCTGACTAGGTAAGTTAACAAGCTGCGAAGAGAGATTGGTCGTCTGGCCACACTTGTGACAGCCCAGAACCCCAGTCAGAAAGTGCGAGCTGCTGCGGAGACCATTGTTAGCGTCCATAGGCGACTAGCTGAGTTTTAATCGGCGTTGTGTTAATATGAAGAAGACTGACTTTGACCAACAATGGCAGTGTTCTTCTTGCCGTGAAGAGAAGAGTATTGAGCGAGAACCCATTTTTTTAGTCGACAATGTTACCTTGCAAGACGTAATGAAAGAACTTTTAGCCATTAAGCAAGAATAAAAACAATGTAAGAAAGACTTACATATGATTTATTGTTCAACAAAATTGATGACGCCAATAAAGCATCGAAACAAAAAGTTAAGATAATAGAAGACTACTTAAAACGGATGTTCTAGAAACGGAAAACAAACATCTGAAAAAGAAAATTTCTGAACTGGAATTTAGAATTGAAGAGGCGGAACAATATTCCCGTAAAAACTGTATTGAAATTCAAGGAATTCCAAGAAAAAAAGAAGAGGACAGCGTTGAAGTTGTAAAGGAGGTTGGAAAAGCAATCGATTTTAATGTCTCTGAAAATATCAAAGATAACTATCATAGACTTAACGACAGGCGGAACGATGAAGCTCCCAGGATAATAGTGAAGTTCACCAGGTATATTGATAAGGAGGAATTTCTTGCAAAGAAGCGTATAAAAAAGAACTTATCGACGCTAGATATGAACATTGTGGCTGATAATAGAGTTTTCATCAATGAATCGCTGAGCCCGACTCGGAAAAAATTACACTTTTTGGCCAGAGAAGCAAGAAAAAAGAGTATGAATATCTGTGGACGAAAGGTGGTAATATCTTCATGCGGAAAAGTAAGGATCCTTCTTCCAAAGTAATACGTATCACTTGTTCGGATGACCTCGAGATATTGTAAATATTAATACTACTGTTAATTCTCTTTTTCTTATTATAAGGTTTCTTTTTTAACAAAAATAGTTTTTATGTTCTTGAATTTTAGTTTCTGATATTTTTTTTTCTAATGAATGAATTATTTGGAAAAATAATTTCATACTAGTTCATCAAGACATAAGAAGTATGTTTTGCAACTCTTATGTCAACCTGGGAAACATTACCTGACGTAATAATTTTATCTGAAGTTTGAATAGGACCCCATGAAGTATGCCAGTACAAGTTAGAAAATTATACTATTGTTGAAAAATGCAATGATGGTTACCGCTGTGGTGGTATAATTGTTTATTTGCTTGATTCTATTATTTCTGAAATTATTGATTTGTCAAGGAAACACGAAAGCTGAATGGAAAGTAATTAATGAACTAACTAGACAAAAACGTAGAACAATGGAAACTAATAAGTTATTAATTGAAAATGAAATTGTTACTGATAACCTTAAAATTGCTAACCTTTTTAATGTTTATTTTTATTAATGTGCTGACAAGACCACCTAACCATGATAACTACAAAAAATATTTTAATCATAAAAATATAACCAACTCAATTTTTTTTTTACAACCAGTTACAAGTTGTATTGTTGAAAAAATTGTTAAATCTTTAAAGAAAAATAAATCACGAGAAACAGATAACATCAATTCTGATTTAATTAAAAAAATGTTTATTAAACTTATATTTAATTTTTAACATGCATTATTAGTATAAGTCTTGAGACCGGCAATTATCTTTATTTCCGGCAATTATCGCCGGCAATTTATCATCTGGCGATGATCTAAAAATGCTCTTGTTATTCCAATGTATAAAAGCGACCCAAGACATGAGTTATCTAATTATAGACTTATTTCTTTAGTTTCAACTTTTTCAAAAATTTTTGAAAAAATAAAAAGTTAAAATTTTAAAATGAACGTTTTTAGTAAAAATCAATTTGGATTTTTAGAATAGTGTAGTATGGAGGATGCCCTTCTTTGTTCACAGTAAATTATTACAAATAATGTGGAATTGTGGCACATAAGTGGTTTGAGAGTTACTTATCAGCTAGGAAACAATGTGTTAAAGTAGGAGAACAGATTAGCGACTGGGGTTTTGTTAGAACCGTGTTAGGTTCTAATTCTGGAGTTTTGTTAGGCCCAATCTTGTTTCTCATATACATATTAACAGCTTATGTGATGGAAGATTTAACGGTAAAATAACATCCTAAAAATTAACGGTAAAATAATATCAGTTATATTATCAAATAAAATAATTAACAATTTTTTTAATCTAAATATCTTCCACTACAACATCTGTATTTATATAAAGTTTTAAATTTATTTTACAAAAGAAGTGGTAGCAAACCAAAAGAAATTAATATATACTGACAACAGTTGAGATCTAGGCATGACTTTCACATGCCAAAATCAAAGTTTACTACATTTAATAAATTTTACACATATTTTTCCCCAAGAATCTTTAATAAATTACCTGCATTTATAAAAACCTCTTTAAACATTAAATCTTTTAAAAGAAATTTGAAAAACTGGTTGTCAACACTGTACAGTGTAAAGAGTGTTTACAGTGTTTATCAATAATATTTGTATTCTAATTTGTGTATTTAATTTTTTATTTTTTTAGAGTAGCTTTTAACTTTATTATTACTAGTTGTGCAATTGGTTTTCTCAAATATTTTTTAATTTTCTGTTCTGATGTAATTATTAATTACTAGTTTAAAATTTTTTAACTCTAGTTTTAATTTAATAACTTTAGTTTTAATTCTCCATTTACTCAATTACTAATTTTTAAGTGTCATGGTAACCTTGACACAGGCAATGCCTAAATAAGATACTTTTAAACCATTTAAAGTTAATTTTAATTTTTTTAATGACCATATTTAATTGTTGCTTTTTTACTGTTTTATTTTTTTATATATTTACTGCCACATAAAGTTTACTGTTTGTATAAAAATGTTATGTACTGTACATTGTAATGGTTGAAAGAATAAAAATGATTTGATTTGATTTGAATTGTTGCAGGATGCGAGTCTTATGCCAAGATTTTTCACCCAGAGAGTGATCTATCTGACTCAAATACTACATAGATTTTTTCAAAGAAGTTAATTAAAATAATTACATTTTAGACCGATTTGTCATTATGAAAGGGTGAACAAGAGAAAAGTTTAGTTAATGAGCCCTTTTTAGTTATTGTTTTTTGTTTTTACATTGTTATTATTGTCATTTATTGTTTTTTTTTGTTATAATTAAAATACCTAATCCTAACAAGAAGCACTGTAATACTATGTTGTTTAAACTAACTTAAAAACACTGCTTTCAGGTGTATAAAACACTGCTTTCCTATAAAATTTCATATCATTAAATATTAAAACTAATAAACATTACTATTAAGCCCATAATTAATGTTATTAAATTAAATAAGTGATAAAAATAAATTATTTTTAAAAAATGAACATATATTTATATATATTCTTGTGTATGTCTATAATACATTTATATATATATATATAATTTAAAAAAAAGTTATTTTTTATTATTATATGTATAACTAGATGAATAATTAATTAATAAATAAACAATGAGAATGAAAAAAACTGTCTGAAAACTTTTTTTTATGAACTTAACAAATAAATTGACTAAGAAACGCACAGTAAACACAAATCAGGTATGTAAACTCACTTGTTATCACATATACCACACTAAACACACTGTCAGAAAGAACTAAATAAGGAAAGTATTTCGGTTTAGATATTGTTAAATTTTAATGACCTTGAAGTTAAGAGGTCAATTTTAGATAATTCCATTAATTAAAATGAGTGATTATTAAGTTGATTGACGGTTTTGTTGACATTATATATATATAAATACTTTTTTATAAGAGTAAAATAAATTACAGTTCATGTATTAACATATGAGTAAAACAAATGGTATTTCAAACTCATGAACCATAATGACATTGATTTAATAAAATATTTTACATTAGATTTAAAGATATTATTTTAAGACATGATGTTTTTAAAATGTAATATGCTTTATACTTTGGTGATGACATCACGCATTGCATTTGGCTATTAGATTTTAAAGAGTATTCAACTTTAAAGTAGACTGCTATTTCCCACGATGTTTGATTTTATCATTTTGTTTGCAGTAATTCTATTTGTGTGTGAGACCATTCTGCTGTGTATAAGAAGTTGGTAAGACTGTAGTCCAGTGGTGGGAGGGAGGGAGTCTTGAAGTCATCTGTACATGTGATATTTGTTCGTCTATCGCAAGGACCGGTTATTGGAAAATGTTTTACTTCAAGTCTGATTATTCACAATGTAGCAAAAAATTAAAGATTTCATTTTTTGTGGAAAATTATGCCAGGATAAATTCTGTTCATTGATGACAATCTTTTCTGAAAAATATGAAGAGAAAGCACAACTGAGAAATGTTGCTTTCAATCATTAATTCGATTTGAAAACAACTGAATTCCTGTTTAGTGTAGCCATTGTAAATTATGAAGCCTTTTAAGAAATCCAACAATATACTTTGCTTTTCTGCAAGAGGATAAGTGTGTGTTGGTTCCAGCTAGTTCTATAGAGATGTATAAATTTTTTTTAGAGAAATCATCTCTACAATACTATGGCTGCTAAGAACTCCTAATCTTATCAATCTAGATTTCTTTTTATGGAACTACCTCAAAGACACCATCACAGGAGCAATTCACATACTTTAGACAAGTTGAAAATGTACATTACCAATACCATGCAAGAGAGAAGAAAACTTAGAAAATTTGCTAGCAATATAATGAAATATATTAATAACATATTTTATATGTTTATCAGTATATTCATAAACATATACATATTGACATATTGACATATATTATATGTTTATCAACATACTGATTAATATATGCATAAATATACTCATGTAATAAATGAAACTTCACACTTTGGCTGCAGTACAGTTATGAATGTCCTGTATGAGCATTTTCAGTGAGGCATCCTATTTTCCCCTCAGTTTCCTTTCCGTGCAATACATCTCCTAGGTGACAGTTGATAAAAAATGTAAAATTTATAGTTACTTTGGTCCAATTATGGATGTGTACAATTAGAACTGTTGAAGCCTAAACAAGGTAGATGCTTGTACAACTTATAACACTAACATGAATAATTCAATCAATGACTGACACATAGAGTTAGTTACAAGAGGGGAGACAGCTTCCAAGATACAATGTCCTCTTCTTTTTTTTCTTTTTGTTTAGCCTCTGAAACAATTGTGAGGTGTTACTTCAGAGGATTAATGAGGATGATGTGTATGTATGAATGTAAATGAAGTGTAGCTTTATACAGTCTCAAGTTGACCATTCCTGAGATGTCTGATTAATTGAAACCCAACCACCAAAGAACACCAGTATCTACGATCTAGTATTCAAATTCATATAAAAGTAACTGCTTTTACTAGGACTTGAACCTTAGAACTCTCAACTTCAAAATCAGCTGATTTGTAATATGAGTTCATCAGTAGTCAATACAGATGTTCTGTTAACACAAGTGGAAACACAAACACCAGACATTGGGGACTAGTAATGTACAAAAATTACATTCATTAAAAAAAAAAAAAATGCTGCAGCCAATGTGTTAAAAAGATGTACATAATTTCCAACATTTACTGTAAAGAATCATTATCTGAAAGGTTCCAGATGTGAATCCAGGAATGACATTTTTCACATAAAAAATATTTTGACATCCACATCCTCACACACATAACTACTTCACTTCTTACTTTCCTGAATAAGATGCCATGGGATAATTGTTATTTTTAATGATGACTTAGTTTGTTTTTGAGTAACATGTGATTCATGTCTGGTCATCTGTAATTGTTGTAATGGTTTAACAGCTGCGGTTATGGCACATACATATATACATTCCTATACAAAAACTTTAAGCTTGTGGGGTGCAGAAAGTATGAAAAAAGGTAAAAGGAAAGTATGACAAGTAAGGTTTTTATGATGTTTATTCACATTTATATGGATCTACTTTTAATTTAAAATATCTGATTTTGAAATTGTAACCCCACCCCAATAGGGTATACAGAATATTTATTGACTTATAATGTTGTAATTTAGTTTATGTGGATTTGACACTTTATAATATATTTGTAATTCATTTGATAAGTGTGTTTACCTTAGCATTTGGGAATTGAATCAAATTTAGGAAATGTAAAACAATTGATGACCAAAGAATTTGCTTTATGGCTTTAATAGTATCTTTATTAACTCAGATTTTACATGCTTTAAGAAACATCAATTGAAATAACTGTTGAAAGAAATGGTTGGCTTGTCAACATCAAGGTGTGAGTGATATATAGTATGTATAAGTCTAAGGACTTATGTATGTATGTATCCATAAACAATAGTAGTATTATTGTTGTGAGAAATATAAAAGTTTGCTGTTTGTTTTACGAAACAAAATTATTGAATGGATCTGCTTTGTCATGGTAATCCATTCTTTGTTTTGTCATAATTGTAAATAAATGGGATAAAACAATTATAATAATCGTTAATACACTGGTAATTCACTGACAAAATAATAGTAAATCTGGCATATCAGATTCAACTTTCAAAACTCTTCTGTCAGCTGAAATACTTTTACATCACTTTATGTAGGTTAAGGGATGTTGGTGAGAGGAAATTGAAAGGTACTATAAAAAAACTTTTATGGTAAAATATAAAAATTTATAAAATTCTACTATCATTTATAATAAATTTTAAATGTTACTTCTAATTTTTTTTATATAATGATAAAATATATATTAATAATAATTATGTAGAAAATTAAATCTGAATTAATTAAAAAATAAATCTGAAAAGTTCATTTCATAAGGAAAATATATATGTAATAATTTTTTTGTAAAAGACATGATGAAATATAGTCATTCTTTATTTTACAGAAAACCAATGAATTTCAGGGTGAAAATACATCATAATTCACTGTCATATGACATCAACATTAAGCAAGTCATGTAATGGCATTAGTCTTTACTTAATACATGTGCTATCTAAATGGAAGCTAACATTCAGTGATTAATTTTACCTAAGTGGGTTTTTATAATAAATACACACATACAATATATCTTCTTTTTTTTAATATTAAGACAGTAGTTATGTTTTTTAATTATGAAATGAATTTGAGAATGATTTTGTTGTATTGTAATATTCTACTTCTACTTATCTAGAAACAGTCAATTATAATATTTTACATATATATATATATATATATATATATATAGTTCTGAGTATATATATATATATATATATATATATATATATATATATATATACACACACATCAACTAATTGTCATTTAATAAAATAATATCTAAAAATGGGGAAAAGATCTATTTACTATCTATCTTTTGTGTAAGAACTTTTGTAATTTATACATTTTAATTAATTGCTAATAAGGCTTGGCCCATTTTTCAGAATTTTTTCAAAATTCATTTAAAAAAAGCAGTAGCGTAGCTGTAATTAATTGAAAAGAGAATTAATAAATAATTTCCCACAATATTCTCTTATCTCCCTGCCTTAAGAGTTCTATTTAAAGTCTTTTTGTATATCTATGATATTTTTCATGATTATATCAATTTAGTGAAAAATCTTATTTCACTTCTCTGTGAATAATAAAAATAAAAAAACAAAAAAAAGATAAACCACCTTTCAGTCTACTTCCTACAAAGGCAGAAGCATTATAAAATCATATCCTAGTATATTAAACTATATTATATCCTAGTCATACTATATTAATCATATCCTAGTATATTGGAACTATATGCATTTGTTATCTATGGGTAAAGGAATAAAAGGATGACTTAATGTGTTAAGTTTGTATAGTTTATAACAAAGAACTGAATTTGTTATAAAGGAATAAAAGGCATAATTTATTCCTTTATAACAAATAATAGGTACAGGTGTATCTATTGAACAAAAACCAGTCTGAACAAAACTTTTTATCTTTAGATAGATAAGTCACAAAAGAACAGCTACAGAACAGGATACCTATCCTGTAATAAATATCAGGTGACTCTTGAGTAAAAGTAAGAAAGAATTGCTGGAAAAAATTTTTGTTGAACTATTTAAGCTTATCAACACAAAATGTTTTAATAGTTGTGGCTCCTCCCATATTGTTAATAAGTGCTATTTCCCTAGGAATTTATGGATAGGAAGGTGCTCATTGCCTTGAGGAAATCTTTGAGCATTTCTCTGGGTAGGGTAGTTATCTTGTAAAGTGGTTCCTTTGAGAATTAATGTTTTCCTTTCTCAGTCCTACCCCTCTTTTATCCTTAATCCTTCTTCTACATTGCTGAGTCTATATTAAGTCAGAACCTGACTCTACTAGGCTCTGCGTGCTGAGATTGCTTGGACCTGAAGAGTCAGTGAATCTTTGGGATGTAATTAGAGGTGGCTTCCTTTGAACCTACTCAGTAGTTGTATTTCCTGTCTGATGGCTGCTTAACAAGCCTAATCCTGATGACTTTACTTATAATTCTTCCTAAAATACAAATAAAAATACTCATGCATATAGACTGTTTTGATTTAATAAATTTATTATCTCAGAACTAGTTAATCTGATCAAAACATGTCAGAACAAAACTTTTCAACAAAATGTGACTGTAATAATAAAGAAATACGTAAATACACCAGTTCACAAATCAATAATATTTGTAAAAACAAATTCAAGTAGCAAATACTCTTTTTACAATTAGTCACTTTCATATTTAAAAAAAAAAGATGTTTATATGATGATGATGTTATAAATTCTAGTTTTTGGTTATACTTGCAAATTCACTTAAACAAAATATTGATGTTAGATGTTTGCAGATGGTTGGTTCATTTATTGAACTAAAGAAGGTTTTAATAATAGGACTTGTATAAACTCTTAGGAATGTTTCTTGTTTTAAACAAAATACACTAAAATATAAAACTTAAATTTGTAAATTTCTATGTTCATTATTAATGAATTGTTTTAAATCATATAACTACTATTTAAAAACATGCTTTGCTTAAGTTTAGTTTTTATTATCAATGGGGCTTTATTTTAATACTCTTAATCTTAAGGCGATATGTACATTATTCTTTTAATTATTGATGGAAATTAAAAGAGATTTAAATAAACAGAGAAACACAAATAAATGTTTTAGTTAACATTAATGTTAATTTGGTTAACTGCAAAAAATGTAGTTATGTTGAGTAAATATTTACAAACTAACAAGAGAAAAATAGTAAAATAGATTTAAAAATAACAAAATATATAATGAATATGCATGAAATATTGATTATAAACAAATAGCGATTTATTGAATCACTATTAAACCACTATCACTATTAAACAATTAGACAAACATAGATACATTTCTGTATGCATGTGCTTATATAACAATGATGAAATATTAGTCATAACAATTTAAAACATTTTAAAATAAATAACATATTTTTCCATCTTTCAAAGTATTTATTTTATGTCTCACAGAGATTTAAAATTACAATTTTTTTTTACCTTAGGATTACTACTATTCTGTTTAAGAAAAAAAGACAAAGTCATTCTTTACAACCATCCACTGTAATTAATTAGCATTAATACCAGCAGTGTAAAGATGTTCTGTAATTTTAAAGGATGTAAGGTAAAAAAGAATAAATAAAAAAAATAAATTTTATTTTACTTATATCCATAATACATGTATTTATTTCACTGATCAGCATAACAACATGTGGGTTAACTCAAAACAAGTACCTTTTATAAATAAATTTAAATGTACTTTAGGGAGTTACAGAGATATTGTACCAGTTACACACATTGTACAGTGGTATTCTATAAGAAGTAAATTATAAAATACTGATATTTGCAATGTCTTACTTTTTTCCTTGAATTAGACTGTTTAGGAAAGGTGAGCTATGACTGAGATTATAGCCTTTTGTAAAGATATAAGCATAAAAGAAAACAAACCTGAATTTATACTGGTATAAATTAAACTCATAAATAATACAACTATAATAACTCAGTACTATACTGAGTTATACTTATATAACTCAGTATAATTTATACTCATTGAAAATTAAGCATAGAATCAGTTGAATGAGAAATCCTGAGTGGAATACACTAAATGTTGTTATAATAAAGTCATAATTTTTTTAATTTATTTGAAAATTTACAAGTTCATATAATGAAAATCTTCTAATTTTTTTTGTTATGCAGTGAATAAAGGATTTACATTAGTACATAAGAGTACATGAAGATAATTTAAGGAAAACATAGCAGTGATGGATTATGCTAATGTAATGGAACTGCTTAACAGTGACTTTATATAAATCGAAACATCTAATTAAGGGATTTATTATATATGTAACAAAAGAATAGTAGTTCTAAAGAATATTATTTAAGCTAAGCTTATACAAAGACACTGTAAGGCAAGGTAGACTAGACATTCAACAATAGTAGAAGCAACTGCAGAGTTCTTCAGGTGGAGTACATACTTATCCCTTTCTGGTTGCGCAAGCTAGTGTTCCTTAAAATCTATTAGAACAAAATATCTAATGCATCACCTTTTAAAATCAAAACCCTATTAACATATGTATAATTTTAAAAGAATAAAATGAAAATTGAGTGTCCAAGTAATCAAGTATCATTTGGATTAGAAATCTTTTTCAATACAAAAATTAAGAATAAAATGGAAGTTTACGACTGATTTAACTTCAGAATTATGAGGAACAATGTTACTGTTGAAGACAGATGTTACTGAAGAAAACGTACATATATATCTCAAGGAGTACATAAAAACAACTACTAATATGAAAAATATTATTCATTTACCATTTATAACTGAACTAAAACTCTTTAGACAGAAATCATGAATAATCCACACTTTTGTATTAATAGCAGATTAGAAAGCAATATTATATCATAAATATATTTTGAATTAATTTTTGTTGGTACCAGATTGTTTTTTTAATCTCTACCTTATTTTGAAAATTACTTTTACTTTTACTATAATAAATCATGATTGTAACTTCTGGTAGACAAATATTTTTCTTTTTAATGCATATAATTTTCATGCATTACAAGTCCCTGTTGTCTGATATTCACGTTTCCACTGCTGTATTATAGGTACCTTGTATCTTGTTAGCTTTTGCCTTTTCTAATGCTCTCCTGTCACTCATTGATAGAACTATTTGTGTTAGCAGTGTTATTCAGTGTTACTTGTGTTACTATTTTGTTTAGGTTCCAACTGAAAACAACCATACTTTTTGTATCTCATCAAAGTGATGTAAATTTTACCATTTTTTTATTAGCTACCTTGGACATGTACCTCTTAGAAGGAAAATCAAGGCAAGAATAGTTTGCCTCACCATAAATGCTCCTAAAGGACAGGCACAGCTGGTACTGCAGCCAAGGATTAATATCTAATTCCTCATTCATATCAGATTTCATTTATTTTGTGATTGTAAACTGAACAGGTGTTTATTTTAAAACTGAATTTCTCTTATAGCAGTGAATTTGTGCTATTCAGTATTTCTTTGATCCATTTTTTTTCTGTCAAAAGAATGATATTATCAGTGAATCTTAAAACACTATATTACACTATGATATTATATTAAACACTATACTTCAATGGTGCTTAATTTAAATTTCTATGTACACACAAACAAATACATAATTAGTTTTTATAAATTACCTTCTCTTTTACCCTTCCAGCATGTTTTTGGACAGATTTGGCAATCAAAGAGCCCTTGCTTTCCGTCATCTTCTGATCACTACTGAAAAAACAACTAAACCACTTTCATATTCCTTCCACTGAATAAACTAGGAAAGAGAACAAACGAGGAACATTCATGCGTGGGATAAAAAAAAAACTACCATCCACCAGCACGCCAGGGTCGGCACTGCGGGAGCAACAGTGCTATCTTTCCCTCGTACCCTCGCATGAAGCTTTGTATGTGCGCATGCACACAACAGCCAATCACTACACCGCTGGAGCTGTGAAGCGCACAGTTCCATACAAAGATTTTTGTATCTTTTTTATAAACTAGGGGGTGACTACATTAAGCTTAAGGATTATATATCGTACAAGTATAAAGAAGGTACATAAAAAAGGACTCATTATATTAAATAATAATAATATCAACTGGAAGTAGGGGGTGATGAAGTTCCACAGTGCCTAAACGTGAGCCGCCACTGCTGTTAATAGCTTTATCAAAATCAGATATTAAAACAAATTATCATCTGATATCATTTTTTTCTTCTAAACTTTCATCAGGTAATTTTCCTTATTTTTCCATTTCTTTTTAATATTTTTATAACAACATTAACCTACTGGAAAGAAGGCACTTCATACTGAATTTTCTTAATGTGTCAATATTTCTAATTCCAGTTGATACTCAAGAGGTAAAACAGCCTTATTTTAAAGATAAAGGGTTAATGCTCAATTGTGTATAAAATTCCTTTCTTATTTAAAAAAAGTCATAACTGTCATTGTTTTTTTCATATAAAATTTTATGTCTTCATACATGAATATTTCCACTGGCCTTAAAACTTCCATTAATATACCTCTCCATAAGAAAAGCATTAAAATTTACAAAATTTTAAATAATTTTTTTTATACTGTTCATTTTTCTAAATTATATGGTTATACATTTGTTTTCTTAATTATTTAATCTTTTAATTTTTAATAATATAATGTTTTAATATTCAGCTAAAAATTGTAATTTACTTAATAAAAAATGCCATTAATTAACCAGTTTATCACAATCAAGTTTTACTTTTGAATATTTATTGTATTAATTTTTGCTTTCCCAGCTATAATTCTATTACTGCTGCAGCAGCATAGTATAAAGATAAATTACAGTAAATGCTCAAAATGTTGGGTATCAAGATTTTGCAGATGTCATTTCAGGACCTCCTTGGTAAAAAGAAGACAAAAATGTTGCATAAATTTTCAAGTGTATATACACATATATGTGAGTATTTTGATTAATATCTTCAGATTGGCTTAACATAAATTCTTCAAAATCAGCTAAAAAAGTTGTATATACTGGGGCAATGATGACATCAAATTTTAGAAATAATAAAAAAAAGGAGGAGGTTTAATTTTCACCATTTTTAATTTTTGTATAGTGATCATGAAAAATTGAACTTCAGTACCATGTTATTTAAAATTTCAAGGTTTTAAGCTAATCTGATTGTGGGTGCAGGATGTTCAACATTATCTCTTAAGAGTTTTTGCCTGATATCTTGTAAATCTGTTGAAAATAAATTGAAATTTGATACAATTAAATATATATATATATATATATATATATGTCGGAGAATAAAGTACAGTGGAGTATCTTCCGACAAAACGATGAGAATATTCTTTAGAATATCTGTATTTTTAGTAGTTTTAAGAAATGTACTATTACTTGTAATGTTTTGTAAAATAAGGTTTAAATTGTTTTATTGCGGTAGGCTTAGGCCTAGGTAGGCACATGGTTGTCAACGTAGTCGGGATCCCAGGACGATAGGAGTATCATAAAATTAATAAGGAAAAGGAAATATGCAGTAGGTATATTATTTGAGAATATTGAGAAAAGGTAGTCTTGCTTTGGAACCCAGATCGAACAGACGTCCTGGTGATCGTGAATTCGTTATTTCCCTGAGCCTCGGTCTATCGCAAGTTGTTTTAGTATTGTTTGAGTTCTAAATTAAATTAATCTTATATTATGATTCGTGTACTGCTGAGTTATTGATGGGTGATAGTTATCATTTGTAATTGTTTCATTGTACGAGTTGTCTACTCATTTTTATTGGTTGAGCTTTATTATAGTCTTATATATTCTCCACTTGTAATAATAAAAGTGAGTGAAACACAAAACGTTGAATCCCTGACAAATCTCCTCGCCTCTCCGACATATATATATATATATATGAGTTAACTTGCCAAAAACTCATTAATTTAGAGTGCATTGTGACAAGGTGCATTATTATGATGCAGCATCCAGTTGTCTTTGATGGTTGACCTCATGTGGGCAACTCTTTCCTGCAGTCTTACAAGAATTTCTCAGTTAACATATTGATTTACAGCTTGTCTTGTAAGAAAAAACTTCTTATGGACAATGCATTACTATTGAAGAAAAAAATTAGCATGGTTTTGATTTGCTCATTTCTGCTTTTTTGGGACATGGTGAGTTTGAAATGCGCCACTCCTTGCTGTGGCATTTTGTTTCTGGTTCGTATTCAAATATCGAAGATTCATTACAAGTGATAACATTTTCTAGAAAATCAGGATCAGTTTCAATTCGCCCTAGAAGTCGTAGCACACTTCCCCCTGTTGTTTTTCTGTTTAACAGTGAGGTTTTTTGAGACCAATTTTGGTCCCAGAAAAATGGGACTGGTTAATCACTGGTTGTACCATATCAAGTCTCTGATTTGCTCAACACTGTCATCACTTTTTGATGTTAACAGTTTTCCAGAGCATAGATTGTCTGCAACTGATCCCTAGCCTTCTGAAAATGCTTTACACCACTTAAAAACTTGGGCTCGTGACAGTATCATCTCCATATGCCCAATAATTTTTGTAAAGCAGAACAAAAACTCATTTCACAAAAAGTTTGTTTACGTCTCATGTGGCAACAATAGACTAAATATATTAATTACCTAATATAAATCAGCTGTTCATATAACCATGTGTTTACTAGTAACTTTACAGTGTTACTACTTTGGCTGCCAAAAAAACTTACCTCATTACTTTATTTACAGAGACCTCGTGTGTGTGTGTGATATATATATATATATATATATATATATATACTTTGAAATTTAAAAAAATTTTCTATTATTGGAAATCCAATATAGCATCTAGTATTAATAAAGATGACATGGAATGTCCCGTGGGAGCTGAATTAGGAATTAAAAACATTTTTGAATTTTTTATAATTGTTATCAGCAATAATTTTTATTCTAGTTATTGCTGTTATTAAAAATATTATTTAGGTAGCTATTGAGCAATGTAATGAAATGGGATACATCTTTTTTCTAAACATTTTCATTTTTTTAGGCAATTGTACCATAATTTTATGCTAATAATGTCATATGATCAAGGTCAAGTAGGGCCCAACATTTCTCACTAAGAATTTTAATTTTCTTTTCAGTTATATTTTAATAGTGCATAATTATTAATGAAATAATGCCATTTGATCAAGGGGGTCATTTTTAGACCCAATTTTTTACTGAACATTTTGATCTTTTTGCAATTGTACTGTAAATATTGTATAAATAAATAAGTCATAATATTTAAAAATCCTATGGAGTATTTGAAGTAAAAATCTGTCACGGCAAAGCAGGGAAAGAAATTGCAACTCTTTGCCAGATAATTTTTCATAAAAGAATATTGCATATTTTGAAATTTATTTATTTTCTAATTTATATAAAATCCATTATTTTGTTATTTTAAAATATTTAAATCATATTATGAATATTTTTTGAGAAAAAAAAGAAAAAATATACTTATAAAATCTTTAAAAAATAAATTAAAATAATTAAATTTACTATTATTTAATTCTATTAAAATAATTTTAATAAAATTGTTGTATGTATAAAGTTTATATTTTGTTTCATATTCCCTCTATAAATTCGTATTTTTTCAATAAAAAATTATATCGTAAGAATGGAATGAAATATTTTAATGAAATTTAGTGTATAAATATCGAACAATATCTTAAATAAATGAATAAATGAAAATTATCTATAAAAAAATGAATAAATTTTAACATTATAGCTTTGAGAATTTCAAATTTACAACCAATTAATCTTTTATTCATAAATATTAATTTTACTGAATAATGTTTTATTAGATAAAATGTTAAGCCTTCTAATGTAGACAAAATGACTCTTTATTTGCTGAAATCTGTTAATAAACAGCTGAGGTTTGTTTATTTTGATGTCCTTAATCAGTCCCTAAGTTTGGTCAACACTTTGTTTATTCTTGGTTAACGTGGTGTTTAAGCATATGAATATGAAGATATTTATATTTATTAATTATTATAGTTTGAAACTGTTAGTGTTTTAATCTAAACTAAAAAACTTTTCTAAACTAAAAAAAAAAATCTGAGGTAATTAATAAACATATACATTAGTTTTATTTCATAAATAAGGCAATCACATAAAATTAATAAAGGAAAACTAATATGGAGAAATAATACTTTTCTTTCCTACTCCCCTTTTCAAATATTTTTCTCTAAATACCTTCAAATTTGTTATTGTACTTTGTACCTATATAATTTTCCTTATTGAACTGAAGCAGTGAATTTAAAGCATTGCTTTACAACATAAAGGAATGTATTAATTTGTTGTTTAATATTATTTGTCCTAGTTTCTTATTTCTGTAATATACATATAAAGTATCAGAGATAAAAGACACACCAATGAAAGTAAGAATCTCTGAAATTAAAGATTGTTCATTATACAATCGGGTCTTTGATAAATAGTGTAAAGGAAATGAATGACACATTTTGGTGAGTTTGGGATGCTGAATTGCAATAGTAAATTTGACTCAATGAAGAAAACAACAGAAAACTACTTAACTCATCAATCACAACACATAACACATCATCAGGCATGAGATGCTGATTCATTGTTGGGAATGACTTGTGATTCATGACAATTGCCTACAATTATTACAGTTATGTTATTAGACATATATACATATAGACATATATATAATTTTCTTCATTATCTTCACATGTTTACAACATTAGTGTTTTTTATACTCATTAATATCAATTATAACCAATTTTTAGTTAAGTTCATAGTTTATGATGTTGATCTGAGAGAATTTTTCTGTGATTTTTCCCAAGTAAATGTTGGAACAGTCAAGCATTAAGTTGACTGCTATGGGTATTCCCATAGCAAATTCCCATAGCAAAAGTTTTTTGAAAGAAAAGAAAAGGGATTGGGTGAAAAAGTGTCATTGCAGATATAATCTACATAATATATATATTTATATACAGATCTGATTAAAATTTTTTTATTAATTTTTAATTATTATTTGAAATTATTGTAAAAAAAATCATCTAAGACAATAAATTCTAATACATATTTAATTATCTAAAAATAAAAAATAAAGATAATTTCACTAAATTTAAGGTAAATAAGATGTCAGTTTACAAAGTAGAAATAAAATAAAGTAAAAAAGAGGAAATTTTACTGTTTTTTATTTATTCAAAGAAATAGTTAACAAGTTGACAGCACATACTAATGTGTATTTTACATAGTTTTTTTACTATCTTAAGAAAGTAATGCACAATTGATTTTTATGGTCCTAGGAGGTGAGATCACAAATAGGATTTATGATTCTCCCAGTGGTGCTTAACTTTTCTTACTGTATTAAACCCATACAATAGGAGTGTAATATATCCTTTAAATAGGATATAAAGTGCATGTGTTATGATCTTTTTGATTTATTAAACTTAATCATATGGTCTCTTAATTAAAATTGGTTACAATTTAGCCATCGCTATGAGATTTTGCTGGTTGGTTGCTTCAAATTCATCTTATATATATGTATATTTTTATTTTTTAAAGCAATTCTTTTAATAACCATACTCCTCTGTACAAATACAAATTAATTTATATTTAATAGATCACCCTAAGTACAAAACAACTGAAATAGAATGACTTACCTTATTTCATTACATAACAGAAGCACTTTTGCGAATCTGATTCCCATCATCAGCTGCATACATTTTATATATATATGTATATATATATGTTAAAAATACTTTTAAACTAATTAAATTTTAAAAAAATAATTAATTAAATTTAACTTATATCTTATAACCACACAAAAATTTAAAAACCTTTTATTTAAATTAAAAATTTAAAACAAAATGTTTAAAATAACAAAGATCAATTAATTAAAATTAACAAAGTCAAAATTGAAATGTTAGTTGAAACAAATATAAAAATTAAAACTTAAAATAAAAACAAAAACTTAAGCAAAGCAAAATCATGTGCTAGTCATTTCACTATTTTACTTTACTAACAATCATTTACTAACCATTTGATGGTTAGTAAAGTAAAATCAATGAAATGGCTAGAATATGATTTTGCTTTGCTTTGCATTGTTTAAGTTTTTATTTTTATTTTAAAAGTTTTAATTTTTAATTTTGCTGGTTGGATAATAGGTATAATGATAGGTGTGTTAAGAGCATACACAGCTATCAGTAGTAAAAAAAAATGATTATTTTAAGTGTATTATGGTACTTACCTTTTTGTTCCATCAGGTGCAACATATTTACTCCGATATAATCCAACAATTTTGCCAGTAAGGTTTCCTCTGAAGTCAAGATAAAGAAAGTATTTACCGACTATTAATTGATTTTGCGTTATCACTACCCAAAATTCATTATCAGGATATTCAAATGTTTGTTCCAAAGGTACTAAATCACCACTACTATCAAAAAGTTCAGTTTTTGAAATATTTAATCCTTTTGAATGGATAATAATATTGTTTCTATTTTCAGTTAAGTTAAACGTTATGTTGTTTTGTCCATAGAATATCTTTGCATGTAAGTCTGGGTTCAAGAGTATTGAGTAAGTAGAAGGAATAACACTTTCTGGTAACCTATGACTTTTCTCCCATTCTCTGTTTGAATCTGTAAAAAATAAACGACAAAAAAATATTAATTAAAAAGGTATATATTGTTCTAAAATTATGATTAAATTTTTCCTGTTAAAAAATCAAGAAAAAGATTAGTTAAATAAAAATATATTTTTTAATTGAAAATGAGGTAGAAGAATTTTGTTATTTGGGAAGTAGAATTACTAAAGATGGACGAAGCAGGAGCGATATAAAATGCCGAATAGCACAAGCTAAACGAGCCTTCAGTAAGAAATATAATTTGTTTACATCAAAAATTAATTTAAATGTCAGGAAAAGATTTTTGAAAGTGTATGTTTGGAGTGTCGCTTTATATGGAAGTGAAACTTGGACAATTGGAGTATCTGAGAAGAAAAGATTAGAAGCTTTTGAAATGTGGTGCTATAGGAGAATGTTAAAAATCAGATGGGTGGATAAAGTGACAAATGAAGAGGTTTTGCGGCAAATAGATGAAGAAAGAAGCATTTGGAAAAATATAGTTAAAAGAAGAGACAGACTTATAGGCCACATACTAAGGCATCCTGGAATAGTCGCTTTAATATTGGAAGGACAGGTAGAGGGAAAAAATTGTGTAGGCAGGCCACGTTTGGAATATGTAAAACAAATTGTTAGGGATGTAGGATGTAGAGGGTATACTGAAATGAAACTACTAGCACTAGATAGGGAATCATGGAGAGCTGCATCAAACCAGTCAAATGACTGAAGACAAAAAAAATAATTGAAAATGTAAATTTTCAATTCAACCCTAGAATCCAAAATTAATTTCAGCTAATGTATTTAAAGAAAGCTTCTTTTCTAACCTGAGTGAGATTGTGTATTCAATCTGTGTATAAGTTGAAAACAACCATTTAATGAAACTAACAAAATACATGAAACTTATTAAGTTTCCTTCACAAATGGTTACAAATGGCACAAATGTTTTGGGTAAAAAAGTTAAATTTACACGATTTATAAGACAAATTAAATTTTTGATCGCACTATTGTAGGCTGTTGTAATCAATTCATTCCATATTCATATATATCTGTTATTTGTTTCATATATTTTGTTATTAGCAATAGAAATATAAATGGAAAATATAAATTTACTATAAATAAAACACAATGGCTCAAGCTATTCTATATCACTGGTACATAACTATTTTATATAAAGTTAATGAAAATAAAAACAGCTTATATTTTATTAAATATATTCTCTTATTAAAAATAATAATATTAAAACTATATAAACTTAAAAAATAAAATAAACTTAAATAACTAACTTTTTAATTTTGTTGACTTCAAATTAAAAACTATTACAAACATCCCTTTAAAATTTTAAAGGAATTTAAAAAAAACAACTTTTATTTTTTATTAATTTTTAATGTTTAGGTGTCTTTTTTTAAAGTTTGTGTTAAATGTCAGTTTAATCTATCTATACATTTTTTTTAAATCTAAGAATTCCAATTAATTGTATTGAATTCTTTTGGGAAATACCTTGAATATAAAAATAACTTCTTATTACAGATCATTATTCAATAACAAAAACCAATTCTAAGATATGATGTGTAATTTGATGATTGAAGATCAAATAACCATACATTCAGGAACAGTCATCCTGAGTCTGTACAAAACTACACCTCATTTACATTTCATACATATCATCCTCATTTCAATGGGACACAGTGTAGCTTACCATCACTTATTATTTGCAAGCTAAACAGATTGCAGCATACTCATTAGGGATAGAAAAACTTTTAATGGAGAGAAATAAATAAAAAATATTTTTAAATTATCTATCCAGACTATTTATTACTTATTCATAAAAAAAACTGGATCAACTCAAGAACTTTTTAAAATTTAAAAAAATTTTTAAAGTAAATTAATAAACAAAACTAATCAATCAGGGATAGATCTTTTTTTTTCAAATTGGTAAATTAAAACAAATAAAAAGAAATAAATCTTGTTTACTTATGACAGCTGTTTAAAAAAAATGGTTCCTCAAATCACCATTTTCAACAGACTTGAAAAAGTAACAGGTTTGAATTACATTTTTTTCTTAATCCTTATATTGCAATCTGTTCAATTAGTTACATTAAGCAACCCCCACAAACCAATGAGATGAGGATGATATTTATGACATGTAAAAGAGGTGTAATCTTGCACAGACCCAGATCAATCATTTCTGAGATGTGAGTTTAATTGAATCCCAACCAACAAAATACACTGGTATCCACTTTCTAGTATTCAAATCCATATAAAAGCAACTAACCTTTGTTAGGATTTGAGCCTCAGAACCTTCAACTTCAAAAATCAGCTGTTAAACAATTGACTGAGATGAGTTAACCACTAAACCAGCTTGGCATTAGACTTGTATGTTCATTTTATATATGTATATTATATCCATATGATTATATGGATTTTTATAATTATTTTTTATGTCAAGAGCTCTGCCTGTTATCCCTCACTCATTGTCGCCGAGTCTGGTAGATATTTTTTGTAAATAATACTTTGTAAATATTTATTATACATACTGTAGTTTAAAAAATAGAAAAAACACAACAAACAAAATAAAATATTGGGATGTGATGGATGTACCTTTTTGTAGTCATCAGCCAGTGAAGTACACTAACTCGGGAACAGTGGTTACAAAAGTGCTAACCAACTGCAGATCATAATCTTCAATTCCTTTTGTATTTTATTTTTTCTTAATTCAGTTTAGTTCTAGAGCTCATTTTGTTAAATTGAATACAAAATTATCAAGATCTTCTGTTCACAGAACTACTAGTATACTGCTTGATTGATGTCATTCTGATTTTTAAAATATTACAATAAGAAAGAAGTAAAATATAATATGGAAGTAAATACTATAATAGCTTCTGATTGAAGAAGTTTAAAAAATTATTGTACTCTTAGATTCTAGAAAACCTTAGTATGTATTCAATAATATCATCTCTACGTTGTTTCTATTGATTATTTTTCTAATCTTTTTCAAGATGCAGGTTGTCTTCAATATAACCTTGTAGTTGTATTCAAATACAACTTTGTGTTTCTTGCTAGCACACCTTTCTTACTGGTTAGCAATTTTATAGGTCTTACAATTTAAACTAAAAATATAATAAACAATAAATTGAACACTATAAAGAAATAAATCTTTTATTGTGGTCGTTATTTAATAATTAGTACATTATGTACATCATTTCAGGAATGGATAGATATGCTGTTTCACGGATAAAAGAAAAGGAAATGCCCTATCACTTACATGAGTGAATCGTGGTAAAACCTTGATCAAAGCAGCATCACAAAATATACAATTTATAAAATAAAAACTACATGTGATCTCTATGGTGTAGTAGTAGCATCTCTGTGTTTCACCTGGATATTCTGAGTTCAGGTCCCAGTTTTTTCACACAAAAAAATTCATTTCATTATTATCTATTGGCAGCTGTTACAGGCTGTCAGCCAGAATAAATGGAATATAGAAAAGCTTATTGCTGTTGAGCTTTCTCTACTTTGGCAATTAAGTATAAACATTTAAGACATCTTCATTGTTTGAAGAAAATAATTTGTAGATATTTGCAAAAAAAAATTGTTATGTGAAGATTCATTCAGATTAATATTGCTGTTACAAAATAAAATCTTTTAACTGTACCATTTAAAATAATAAATTGGTGGAAAGGTTTATTTATTTTTTAAAATGGTTTGGTAATCTATTAAAAAAAGCTTACAGAAGTATAAGATTTTTTTTCATAAGTCGAAGTGTTATGTTTAGTTATTCTAAAACAATCCTGTTGTTTGGTTTGGTAAAGATTGATGTTGATATTTTTTAAAGAATAATTATTTATTATTTTTAGTAAAGAATATATGTTCATGAATTTAAAAACATTGATATGAGTAAACATAATTAAAGGAAAAATTAAAATTTTTTATGTTTTCAATTTGCAGTGTAACTTTTTATGCTAGTAATTTTTAGATGTAGTTTAAGAACAATTTTAAATTGTATATATAAAAAATCTGTTGCAGTAAGTACATTAGATGGTCAAATTTACAGTTTTAGTTTTAGAAAGAAAGGATATTGCACTGCTGAATGATTTTTGAAAATAATACCGCTTTAGGTGTTTTAGCTAGCTTTTGGTTTTTTTTTTTTTATTTTTTTTATTTTATATTGTTAGTATCATGTATTCTATTATAATATTGTGAGGTACTGTGTACTGTCCCAATAAATCATATTATACTTATATATATTTCTTCTTTTCTTCTTCCTTTTCACATAGTTGTTAAGTTGTGTTAAGTTGTGATCAATTGATTGACACTGCTACTTGCTAACAACCCACTTTGATACTGTTACCCATGATTTGTATGGTTTTGGAATCATGTTCACAAAAAATAAAGATCAAATTGATCCAAAACAAACTCAAAATGATTAAAACTTCAAAAATGATTTTTTGGACACCAATTCCCCTTTCCTTCATACTAGGTAACATTTTGGAATACTGAGAAACTAAACTCCTACAGCAAAACTAGCTTACACATGGCAGTGCTTGCAAAAATGTAATTTTGACTTCAAACATGATATTATGAATTTGAATTGTTGTGAAACCAGCTCGTATCCTGTAGTGCTTGCAAAATTCTGATTTGGGCTATAAATTTGATGTTTTGGGACCATTTGGAAACCAGTTCGCACCTGGTGGTGCTTGAAAAAATCTAATTTTGGTTTTCTAACATATTATCCTTCAAGTTACAAAGAGAAAAACTTGTAAACGTATCCAAAACCCAGATTTTTGCCTCTAACTCTGGTTCTGTGAACCAATTCGCTTGAAAATCAATAGAGCTCTAATTTCAATAGGTTTACATCACCTTACCAAAAGATATGCGTCTGGTAGAGCAAATGAAATACATATATACGTGCATATGTATATAAACATTGCAGAATCGTGTTCAGGAGACTCCAAAACATAAAGAAAAATTGGTCCCCCTCACCCTGATATCCCCTTAGAAAATCTGGCTGGGTGCAGTAGCGATTTCTACAAATTCTTTGGTAATCTGCTAAAAAAAATTATTAGCATAAAAATAATAAACTTTTTTTTACTTTGATATTAAGAAATTTGTACAAAAGTAAGTGTAAGTAAGTTCTAATAAGTGTTTTAATTTGACATAACTTCAAAATGAATGAAGAAAACCGGTTGTTTTATTTTTTTTTTAGTTTTTAAAGAAGATGGTTTTATATATATACACATTTTTTCTCTTCACTAGATTGGCTACTTATTTTAGTTATTTAATAAAACATTGATAAAGTGATAAAAATGAAGAAAAAGAAGAAAATACATAAAGCCACTATATTAAAAATTCTTCTGGATTCATCTATCAACAGCTGAATGATTGATAGCTCTTCAACAAAATGTTCTGGTATAATAGATTTACACTTGCTACTCTAAGGAGAGATCCTTTCTAAGTTGAAGGCAACTATTGTGAATAAATTGTAAAAATCATCTCTTACAATTCTTCACAACTTCTTTAATCTATAGAATAAAATTATAAAATAATTTTTATTTTATAATAAATAAAATTACAGAATAGAAGACAACAGCCTCTGAGCAATTGTAGTTTAATTCTGGGAAGAATTTATTAGTCATACTATAAATATTTTCATGGTAATAATAAAATCATTGAACGAAGAGGTGAATTATCATTATTCTGTATTACTTCTATGTGAAGTTAACTATAAATTTTATGTTTGTCTCGGACAGCTCTAATACAAGTATAATTTTTAAAATAGTACAGTAAAAATAAACATTTAATAAGGAACTAATTAGGAGTAAAATGAAATTTTAGGAAGATGTTTGTTTTGGTATGTAAATTAAAAAAGTATAGTCATGTTTGTCAGATAGGGATGGATTTTTTATTGAGTTTTGAAGGGTAATAAAATACATTTTTCGTGAATAACTCTATAAATTTATAACACTAAATATATATAAATATATTTATAGTGTTACAATAGCCATTTTGTTTTTTTATTTCTGAAAACTAGATCAAATTTTTGACAAACCATTTATTAGAGTGACTTTCAACAACTGAAATTGACTGAGTTACAGCCCTTTAAAATAAGATCCTCTTTTTAACCCTTTAAGTTACAATTTTTGTTCAGTTTTCAGAAATAATTTTTTAAAAAGTCTAGAATCATTTTATTAGAATCTTGCCATTTCATAATTTTTATTCACATTTTGACTTTATACAATCAAATTTGAGCTTGTTATAGTAGTTTGAAAGTTAAATGTCACTTTCATCTCTTGGCTAAATGATTATGTTTAGCCAAGATTATGATTATGTTTTTGCTCTTGTTTCAAAAATAATTACCTATTAATCTGTTAAAATGAAAATTTTACGGTGTCCAATTTGCATCCACTCTCGACTTTTTATCTTTAAAATTGATTGAGATATGGCATTTTAACATTTTTAGCATTTTAATTTGTAATAACTAAAGCTTCTTATTGTTTTTATAATGGAAGCAACTGATCAAACAATCTTTTCGGTAGAGCTCTAAGTATGAAAAAATCGAAGGACATGGATTCTGATAGGAACTATTTAGTTAGCTTCTAATAACACTATTATTTTATCTAATTTTACTGTACTTAAAGCTAACTCAAGACACTGACCACATTACACGTTCCTATGTCTTTGTCAAATATTATATAGAAAACTAAAATCCCCGTCGCGGCTTCGGCCATGCTCTTTGGTTACTTATTTTCCCATCGCGGTCAGGGGATATTTAGTCGGTCATGACTCGTTTCGCTCGCCCTTCCCGTCTAGCCAGAAGGCTCTGCCCCTTGGATCCCGCTGTGTTCATTAACTGATGTTTGTGAAAATAATAATGATAGATAAAATTTAACGCTTGTACAATTTATAAAAAAATATGTGTATTGTAATTTTTCACACCAACAGTGCAGGATTACTTTGAGTAATCTAAGAAAATGGGTTTCAAAACAGTCGTCCTCCATATACAAAATATTAGTTATAACTGGTTACCTGTACTTTTTACGGGTAAAATGTATTTTGCCCGGTTCTTAGAGTTACACGGCAAACACCACTAGGAGGTGACCCTACTTCGTTTCTCTTGTTTTTAATTTCTTAATTACTTTTATTTGATGTTTTTTAGTCAAGTAACCGGAGGCAGGTGCAGCCAGTCCCATCGTACAAACAGTAATAATGGCTGTGTTAGTTGAACCGCTTGCTGTACACCATCTCACCCTTTAAAAATCGAAATTCAAAAAACCCGAAAATGGCGTTTAGATATTTATTTGAAGAATATTTGCAAGCTCCATTCCATTGAAAATCTCGTTTAGTGTAGTCGGAAATGGGGAAAATTTTCAATCATTGTTCAAATTTTGTTACCTTTCTTCACCCTTTTAAAGGTTGAATTTCGAAAAATCTAAAAATCAATTTTTAGATATTTACAAGAAAATTACACACCAAATATCAAGTTGATATCTTCATTTGTTACCGAGACATTAAAAAGATAACAGATTTCATTGTTACTCCCTTTTAACTCTTTTAAACTAAAAATTAAAAAAAATCCTTTCTTATTGTGCACTTATACCGTAGAAAGAACATGTTTACAGTTTCATCAATTTATTTTTTTTATCGAACATAAAACTTCTGTTAGCTATTTCATAATTTTTATTCAGATTTTCCACACCTCATAGTAAAGTTTCCAATGTAGTATTAAAAAAAAAAAACGAAAAGAAAAGCCTGCAAAGAATTGCATAAACTTTCAAGCTTCGCCAGAATTACTAACAGGAAGAAAATTAAAAGGGACTTAAAGTATGCAAGTAAAAAATTATGTATAAAAATATTATTCTACTCTATGAGTAAAACTTTGAGATACGGGGTTCACGTAGTTGTATCTCCCCAGCCTCTTGATCAATTGTGACTAAAATTAAATGGCACCAATGATTCCTTTTACAAAAGTCATAGCGTCAAATTTTATCCAAATCGGTCCTTTCCGTCTGGAGATATTAAGAAAAAACAGGCTAACATATATTCTTTCGAAATTTTTCGATTCTAAAACTGCGGTTTTTGGTCTGAAATTTCAAGATTTTCAAAATCCCCTATATGCAATATTTTATGAGATTGGCATAGCATATTTCGAATATTATAGCTTATTGTACGAATAGTATACTTTACATAACTATAAGTAGGTAAAGCAAAATTACAGAGTGTCCCATTATAAGGCAACCCACCAATCAGCCTTCTATATATTTGAAATGAGTGCCCTATTCTACGACGTTTTACTGGAATGGAGCAACAATTTAACATCGCGCCGTTGCAATAGACGGCTAATGAGAGCTATAGCCATAACAAAGCGATCGTAACGCTCAGTGCATTGTTAGACGGTATTTTATCAAGAAGAACGTGTTTTTATTCTTGGGTCGTACTTAAGCATGCGATCAATGGTTGCATTGCAAGAATCATTTTCCCGTACCAAACCAGCAGTTAACAAGACATTAATTTTGAGGTTAGTGGCCAAATTTAGAGAGTCAGGTTCTGTTAATAACAAGGGACACAAAAGATCGATGAAGTGTTGAATGCGGACACAATCACTGAAATCAAATACCGATTAACTGCCTCGCCAAAAAAATCAATTAGACGTTTGTCAGCTGAAATTCAATTATCAAAATCAACCATTCATCGAGCAAAAAAAAAAAAATTAAACTTCGACCATATCGAATTCAAACAGTTCATTAACTTCTTGATCCAGACAAAGAAAAACGACTAGAATATTGTCATCGGTTTCGTCGATTCGTACGTGAGGCTATTCATGTTATGGATTAGATTTTTTTTACGGACGTGGGGTGGTTCATTGGACGGTTACATAAACGGCCATAACGATAGGATTTGGAGTGATAAAAATCCTCACTTGTATCATGAAAAACAATTAGATCCGTAGAAGATGGTATGAGATATCAGGAAAAAAAATTATTGGTCCTCTTTTCTTCGAGTACACCATTATTGCAGAACTATATCAGAATATTTTTTTGCAATTCATTGCACTCTTGGAAGAGGATGATCGATACTGCTGGTTCTAACATGACGGTGTAATATCGCACTACGCACATTCATCTTCTGATTTCGTTAACGAATTCTTTAGTGATCGCGTTAATGGTCGTAGCTTATGACTACTAAGGTCTCCAGATTTGACTGCGCCAGATTTTTCTTTGGGGTTACCTCAAAGAAAAAGCTTACAGCAATAAAACATGAACACTTGAACAACTGAAAATCAATATGGAATAAGCTGTATTAAATATTAATCCATAAACTCTTAAAACAGTTACAAGAAACAGTGCAAGGTGGAAGCGTGCATTCATGAAGATAGCGGCCACTTCCAGTAATTACTCTAGAATTAAAGACATTGGAAAGTTTGGTATTAAATATTTAATTTAATAACTTACAAATGCCTTTTTATTTAAATATAGGTACTGATATAGTTGGGCTGCGTTTTGTTTGGGACAACAATACTCTACAATAATCAATCAGTGTATTGTTGCTCTATTTAAAACATTTACAGTAACTATGTTTCTAATTTTATAAATTTACATAGAAGTTTCTATGAAATTAAAGATAAAATTTGGTTAAGTATTCTTGACCGATATTCATTTAGTATTTTTGACCCGAAGATAATAGCAGGAAAAGATAACAATACTGGTATGGTGGTATTTAATTAATACTTCAACTTCTTGAATGAAATTGACTAAATATTATTAGGTGGAGGTGCTAAAAACTGGCATAAAATTCTTTTTTAATTTTCTGCAGGCTTTCACTAACATTTTATATTATAACTGGACTGTTTGAAGCTTGATTTGAAAAAAACCGCAGCTGTTTTTATCAAAATTAAATGCTTAAGAATTTAGCTAATAAAAAATATTTTATTTTAATACTAATTTTTGAGCTACCTTGGAGTGAAAATTACAAATATAACATATTTCCATATTTATTTATTTCGTAGAAAATATTAGTTTAAAAAGATATGCCAAATTTCATTAAAACAGCTAAATTCGTTCTGGCAATACAAATTCTATTTAAAAAAATCTTTATGGCAGACATGCAATCGGATTATTAATTTTGTTAATATTTTTTAAATTATTTTTTATTTCATGACTTAAAATTGTTAATTGTAAAATTTCGGACACAACTAGTGTTCTGTCAATTTGATTTAATACTTAATGTTTCGAAAGCAATCATATAATTCAATTTTAATTTGTTTTTGAAATTAAAATTGAATTATATGATTGAATTATAATTATAAAATAATTAATTATAATTAATAAAATTATAGCAAGACATTTTACTTAATGTAGTACAGCAGAAAAATATGAAATAGCCTATATGAAAAACCTGCTAATATCTGAAACATCACAAAAGCTTTGTTTTTCTCCTATTATTTCATGGTTTTTATTATTTTTTTCTTTTGTTTGAAAAATGAAAGCTTTAGGGAGATGTAGAAATGTTTTGACATTTCAGTATTGATTAACAGAACTTTTCTTTACATTAAAAAGACTAAACAAAATTAATTATAAATGAAATTGATTAATGTAATCTTTTATACAATTTTTATGCTCCTAATTTATTTTCAACTTTTTAACATTAAAAAAGTTGATTAAAATAATTGTAGAAAAACAAATATCTGTGTATAAAAAAAATCACAAAAGTACTTAAAAATATATTCTTATACTAAAACCCAGTTAAACCAGAGAGTTTACATGCGTGTGAGTGCATAAATATGAATATAAATATGAAATATAAAAATAAAGAATATAAATATAAAAGAAAGAAAGGAGAATAATTAGAAAAAGATTAGGTCTCGTAAAGGATAGCAACGTATTTAAGCATAGAAGCAACAAAGAAATATAGGATGTACAAAAAATAATATCGGAAATTTAAACCTATTTAATATCTCTTAACGTTGACTTTTAGTAATGAATCATGAATCGTAAATGAAAAGAGAAAATTTTACAGTTTTTCCCTGTACTGTTCCATGTGAGCACCTTTTGTCACGCAGCACACATCCAACGGATAGGAGAATTCCTTCCATTCTTTAACAAATATTTCTGGAGTAATGGAAGGGACAGCTGCTTCAATCCCGTGCCTCAAGTCAGGTATATCAGTAGGTAGAGGAGACTCATACACAAGATATTTATTAAATCCTTAAGAAAAAAATCATATGGGATCAGACCGAGACAACTTGGAGGCCACCGCAAACAAGCTCTGTCATCGGGTCCATGCCGACCAGCGGTTGGGGAAAACGTTATTTAACCGATCCCGTGCAGGGGTATGAAATTATCAAGTTATTGTTATCAAATTAACAAGATATCCGTACAGGGGTATCTTGTTGCTAAATAAAATTCTGTGATCCATCTTGCAGTTGAGGAAGAATCTATATACGCAGCATATCGATATAACCAACTCCTGTTACACTTTCTTCACCGTAAAAGAACGGTCCGTAAACTTGCCGTAGAGATATTGCACAGAAAACATTTAATTTTGGGGATTCCCTTCGTATTTTAAAAGTCACTCGGATTTTTTGACCCCTGATCCGAACATTATATGCGTTTATTTTTCCATTAGAATGAAATATTGACTTATCATTTAACATAATACGAGCAAGAAATCGTCACTTCATGGTATAACATTTTGATTGTGTAGTCAGCACGTACAGCATAGCCGGTCAAATCAATTTATAGTCATGCACACAACTAAAACTGACCTTTTTGTTCTTTGATTCTAGTCTTAAATCAACACTATACACCTAATCCAAGAGATATAACAAATTAAACTCTATATATATATATATATATATATATATATATATCAGCATATTATTACAACAGCATATTATATATATATATATATATATGTAACAGACACAATGAAAAAGTGAAGATTGATGTTGTTTGGTCATTTTGTCAGAATGAGTAAAAACAGGTTAACCAAACAATTCTTTGATTTTTTCTATAAAAGAAAACAGGCACAAACTGGATTAAAGAATTTAAGACTTAAAGTTTAAAAATATAACAGAAAAATGTATTAAGAATAGACAGTTTAAAATCAATACTTTATTGCTAGATGGTTTCCAAGAATAAAGACCAGGAAAGAAAATACATAAATGAAATGATCGGAAGAACGCAAAAAATAACTGCGGAAAGATTGAAGAAATACTGGAAAGAGAGAAAACAGCAAAGAAGAAATAAATGAAGGAGGTTGGAACGATGTCCTAAAGAGGCAAAAATTATAAAAAATAATTCAATTGAATAAATAATAACTACTTCTTCATGCTTCATGTTTATACTTCTTCATTATTGTTGATACTTCTTCATGTTTATAGAATTGGGGCTCAGAAAAAGACATTACTACGATTATATAAAACATTGGTTCATCGAAGCTCGATGAGTGCGTAGTCCCCAAGGGATTTGTCTAATAATAGAGCTAAAAAGCGTACATTATCTTTATACTTTTCTTTCTTTTACCTGTTTAGCTTTCGGGAATTACCGTTCAGATATTACTGCAGAGGATGAATGAGGTTGATATGTATAAGTGTAAATGAAGAGCAATCTTGTACAGTCTCAGTTCGACCTTCCGAGATGTGTGGTTAATCGAAACCCAACCACCAAAGAACACCGGTATCCATGATCTAGTATTCAAATCCGTATAAAAGTAAGTGCCTTTACTAGGACTTGAACGCTGGAACCCTCGAATTCCAAATCAACTGATTTGGGAAGACGCGTTCACCACTAGACCAACCCGGTGGTTTACATTATTATCTGTATACTGAATAGAATGATCAAAACGGAAACACAATGAGAAGTTCTCTTCCTACAAAAGTGTACACAGGAAGCTATCTCTCGTGAAAATTTAAATCCATTGTTATTTACAACTTCTTTAAGCGTTTATTACTTTTTGCAATTTATTCTTCACCATAACTATAGTGTTGCTGGAATATAAATTGTCAGATCGTCGACGTAAATACTTTTGATAATTTTTCCTGGAATGGCTAATATCAGTTTATTGCTGGCGATCGTAAACAAGGTACCGCTCAACGACGAGCCTAATGGTAATGCAATTCTCCAATCTTTTTTCTGTCGAGCAATTATTATAAACTCCCACTTGAAAAGTACTGTCGTTCATGTAGTCGTCTAGTAATATCGGCAAATTGGCGCGAAGGCCCCATTCATGTAGTTGAAGCATTATTCCAAGTCGCCAAGTCATACCAAAAGTCTTTTGCAGATCAAAGAAGACAGATACAGTGTTTCCTTGTGGTGAAACTTGTATACAGTATTTTTTAAATTGATCATTTGGACGGTAGCTGAATGTACTGTCGAAATCCTACTTGATGCGCGGATAAAGAGTTTCTCTTTCTAAAATCCAATCGAGTTTATTATTTATAATTTTTACAAAGATTTTTGCAGTGGCAAGAAAATAGGACGGTAACTATTAGGATCAGTCAGATTTTTATCTTTTATTTTGGAATTGGAACAATATCTTTTCGTTGCCGCATGTACCTTTCATCCCGCCGTATATGGTTATATAATTCTAACAATCTAAGTTTGTAGCGGTGCTTAGTTGTTTGATCATGTGTAATATATTTCGTCTGGACCAGACGTTGAATTGCCCGTTTTCTCCATCGTTTTAAGAAGTTCAGCTTTTTTGAAAGATACATTGTATAAAAAATTATTTTTTGTTCCAAAATTTAGAATTTAAATTTTGATTCCGCAAGTTCTATTTTTTATTTTTTTACTTTTGAAGCATTCGTCAGTTAGCCGTTTTACTGATTTCTTCGAATTTATTGGCTACTAATTCAGCAAGTTTGAAGGCAAGTTATGAGGGTAAAGTTTGCACGCCTGCAGCTAGCCTTTACTTTCTTCCATACGTCTACTGCGGTCGTATCTCTGCTAGTAGATGACAAGTGTTGCTGCCAGGATAGTTTTTTTGAATCTGTCAAAAGTATTTTAAGCCGTATGTTTTGTAAAGGAAATTACATTTTTCGATGTTGGGCGTTTCTTGAAAGCTTTATATGCTTTTTTCTTCCTTTTTATAGTTTAATAATTTCATCATTCTACCATGGAAGAGGTGGCTGGGTAATTAAACGCATTATATCATTCTTCTTTCAATCAAAATCGGCACGTTTATGCTGCAGATTGTGATCTACAGCGGACGCTTCATTCTGATTGTGACCGTTACAGATTTTTGTTCATTTCAATCGTTTAGTTGGTAGCTCTAGTCCACGCTGATATAACTATTCCACCTCTAATTATTATATTTGGCTGTTGATCTCACCGACAAATATTATGTCTTCTTAAGTTGAAATTTACATCTCGCCAGAAATGCGTTTTTTTGCAGGGTTATACAAGTTGGACTGCTGATTTACTCCAATTTATATATATGCCTGCAAGCGGTTTTTTCTCAAGATTGTTTGGCAAACATCCACTGATTTTCGTTAAAGAATTAGCACGTCTATATTAGACAGTATATTAATTATTATTATTAGGTATATTAATTTCGGGATTTGCTCTTTGGCCAACCGTTTTTTCTCATCTTTTCCATTCTCCAAACTGCTTCTGGTCTAAAATTATGATATAAAAGCTTCCTTTTGAGAGAGAAATTTCATCTATTGTCGATTATTCTATCATTGGAGCTAATGTTGGAGCGAAATTACTGAGGAACTGATCTGCATCAACAATTGGGTAGAAATAGTAGCCTCTGCCTGAGCATATGCTGTTTGTTGTTGCTCTAGGTTTACAGCTGTATAAAATTTGTTTAGATTCAAAATAGCTAACCTTCTGTAAGGTTTAAATTTTCTGAACAGCTACTTCATCTTTGTAAGCAGGATCGAAATGAATTTGTCCTTGGTAGTTAACATAAACTGGAGGATTCTTGCGTTGCTCCTCTTCAGAAGTCTCTTCATCACACATGTTTATTTGCGGTCTCACATCGAACCGCGATGTGACTAGATTGCTGGCAGCTGAAGCATCGCATGGGTTGCGGCACGATAGCTCGCTCATTTGCGCGTTGTATGCCAGCGCGCACTTTCTCAGAGAGGGAATGTCTATTAAAAAAGAGAATATGAGAGGCAGGAGGTAAAACTTTATAATTCCTTCTCATGGTCACCATTCAGCACTCTATTACTCTCTGTGTGGATAACCCCTCGATAATTTTTCGTTTTGAACAATTTAATAGATCACGACAAATCGCAACAACCTTTGACGTATTTAGACTGTGAGGATTAACACGTACAGCAAAGTCATCTATTTTGTTTAATCCAAGAATCTTTTGTGACTAGATATCGTTAGTCGTCTCGATGTAAAGACTGATGAAAGTTTCTCGTATTTACTTTGCTAGGTCACCAGCGCAATTAGTTATTTCACGAGCGGTAAGAAAACGGTTTATCCTCACGAAATTACCACCTTCCTTCAAGATCACAAGGTACTTAATTCTGGGTGAACTGTTTTTGAAGATAGTTCTCTATAGACTCCCACCTCATGTTGAATTCTTCCCGATTCATGACTTTTCTTCTGTTTCGCTTCTGGCAACGTGGCTGGTTCTAAACGAAGGTGTTTACGTAAACTCTCTTCCACGATAGATTGTTCAACTTGCAGGATCAGTTAATCCTTTTTGTAGGAAAACTAGTCTTGTTACACCGAGGTACATCCCCACTCCAGAGCTGCTAATCCTACAGGTCCGGTCCAGTACTCTGGTGGAACCGGTATATGTACTGGCAGAGAGCGCAAACTCTGCACTGACTCCAGGCTCCCCTACTTACAGAAGCTTTTCAGGGCTCCCACGAACCGACATACATGGACACCTTACTACATATTTGCCATCGCAGGAGGCTTGTTAACAATGGAAGGGTCTCTGTTATACCTGCAATCACATTGACCCTGGCTGCCACATAGCCAGCTCTAAAGATGGTGTAACTCCGTATCCAAAATCGTTTACAATTGTGGATAACACTGATAAACATAATTTTTGTTTCCTAACATGCTATACATGATTTTAATCTGTTTTTTTGATGTTGAAAACGAATATGAACTCACAATCTTTCTATCACCCACAATTTTTGAAAATTTTTAAATTTTAATTAAAGAATTTTTTTATTTTTCAACGTTTAGTTAGCATTTTAAGCTCCTATATTTTATTTTGTTAGCTTATTTTTTATTGTTTAATTTTGTTCATAATTTGTAAGCTATAAATAAACAATACTAGACAAAGAATTAAATCATATCATAGAAACATATTATGACATCATATCTAATACTAAAAGGTGAGCCTTCATGGACAAGATTAATCATGTCTCTGCAGGTCAGAACATGTAGCTGAAAACACAGCTGTGTATAAAGCACTGAATTTAGGAATGAACTAATTTTGTTCAGTCTTATTGCTGTCTTAAGTTTGTTAACAGTGCAGTGTCATAATGCCTTGAGATTGTGTAAATAATGTTGATCCTTCTGTTATGCATATGGTGAGTTTACCATTAAATCAAATAGAAAAAACCTTACACCTTTAATTAAAAAAAGCATATAATTTGTACTTTCAGTGTAAAATTGGTGATCAGAATAAGACATGGACTTCACTAGTGCATAGTATGCACTAATTGTTCTGTTTATTTAAGAGGATGGCCGAAAGGTACACGGAAGGCTTTGCCATTTAGTGTACGTATGGTTTGGCGTGAACCAAAGGATCATGTAATCGATTGTTTTGTTTAACAAGTGTGTCTGGAATTTCTAAAAAATCTAAACATACTGTAAAATATCCTTCATCGCAATCTGCAATTAGGCCTGTACCTCACAGTGAAATTATTCCAGTTCCTGTGCCACCTGTGAAAGTATGTTTTGAAAGCAGCGATGAAGAATCAGGCAGTACTGAAGAAGACAACAATAATTTTGATTTTGGATTATCATCCAATAAGCCACATATTATATCACAAGGTGAATTAAATGACTTGAGTATGAATTTAAATTTATCAGAAAATCAAGCTGAACTGTTAGGATCAAGACTGCAAGGTTAGAATTTACTTTAAAAAATACAAAAATTTCGGGCTTTCGAAGCCGACAAAAAGAACTTTCTCAGTACTTTATTGATGAAAATAATTTGGTTTATTGCACAAATATTGATGAGCTTATGTTGCACTTAGGATAAGTTCATAAACCTGAGGACTATCGCCTTTCCATAGATTCGTTCAAGTATAGTTTAAAAGGGGTTCTACTACACAAACGGTAACAAATATCCTTCGATACCAATCGCTTATGGGGTATTAATTTGAAAAAAAACATACGATGTGATGAAAGACGTTCTTGAAAAAATAAATTATAAAAACACAGCTAGAACATATGTGGTGATTTGAAAGTTATAGCTATTTTGAGAGGCATGCAGTTAGGCTATACTAAGTACATGTGTTTTCTTTGCCAATGGGACAGTCGAGATAGGGATAAACATTATGTTACCAAAGAGTGGCAGAAACGAGATAACTTAACTCCAAACGGGAAAAATATTATTCATGAACCCTTAGTTGAACCCAAAAAATATTTTTACTCCTTCTCCATATCAAGCCAGGACTAATGAAAAATTTTGTAAAAGCAATGAAGAAGGATAGACCTGATTAATAATATCGTGATAATTATCAATCAACTTCTTACTTCATGCAGAACTGTGAGATGTAACATGTCTTTGAAAACACATTTTCTCCACTCACATCTGGATTTTTTCCCAGACAACCTCGGAAACGTAAATGACGAACACGGTGAACGTTTTCACCAGAGCATTTCGGTGATGGAAAGCCGCTATAAAGGGAAATGGAATACTAACATGCTAACCTATTACTGTTGAACATTAATTCGGGATGTGCCTGAGGCTATTTATGAAAGAAAAGCATCAGCGAAATCATTCTAACACAGGTACGGCCATGCAAAATTATAAATTTTACAGATTTTAACTATACCTTTCCTTAATTTTTCAGAAGCGTAATTTATTTTAAACTAAGGGTGATAGAAAAATTGTATTTACAGATCTGTAATGTACGCAAAAAAAAACAATTCAAGAAATGGTATCACACTTAGAGAAGCATTAAAAAGTTTTTTTTTGTCTATCAGTGTAATCTGCAGGTGCCCGAAAATCCCAGATTATCCAGACCTGAAGACGGAAATCAGATAAAAAAAGTTAACATTTCCGAAGAAAACACTGCCCATAAGCCACCTGTATATATTGTACTTAATACAGCTGTTCCCGCTCTGAACATGTGATTACATAGTATGTTCCGAAAGTGGATTATCTATTTTCGGAAGTGGATACCACTTACTTCCGTAAGTGGTATCTACCTCAAAGCATTATTTTATTATAAATACAGGTAAAAATGTTTCGTAGTGTTCTATAAACCTTTTAATTTTGATTATTAATTAATTTTAATTCAATATATATATGTCTATAAAACAAGATGTCCCGACTGACTCATAATCGATATTTAGCTAAAACTTTTGACGATAAATTGATGAAAATTTGTACAGGTTTTTCTTACGGTGTAAATGCACAATAAGAAAGGATTTTTTGAAACTCCGAGTTTAAAGGATTAAAGTGGGGTAATTTTTTTTTAATTTCTCGGAAAAAATGAGGATAACAATCTGATTTTGGTGTGTGTAATTTCATGTGAAGATCTAAAAACATATTTCTAGATTTTTCGAAATTCGGCTTGAAAGGAGTGAAGAAAGGTAAACAAAAAGAAAACTTTGAAGAATGATTGCGATTTTTCTCATTTCCAAATATATTAAACGAGATATTCATTCAATTTGGTCTTGCAAATACTATTCAGATAAATATGTAAAAATCAATTTGGGGGTTTTTTGAATCTCGATTTTTTGTGGGTGCAACCGTGTACGGCGCGGCGACTCTACAAACGCAATCACTGCCACTGTTACTGTATGATTTGTATGTTCGATGCGACTAGCTGCACGTAGTTCCGGTTACTTGACTAAAAAACATTAAAAAAAATTAATAAATTTAAAAAAAATGACACGAAGTAGAGTCACCTCCTAGTGATGTTTGTCCGGTTAAATCTAAGAACCGGCAAAAAACATTTTTACCCGTATGAAGGACGGGTAAGCTATAACTACTATTTTTAAGATGAAGGCCGACTATTTTAAAACCCGCATTCTTCAGATCATTAAAGTTTCGGTCTTGTAGTGATCAAATTTTTGATCTGAAGAAATTACAATACATTGATATTTTTTCATAAACTAAAGATGTATTACATTTTATTTATCATTATTTTTCTCACAAGCATTAAATTAATAAAAAAAAGATATATATATTTTTTTTACTAATTTATTTATAATTATAATGATTAATAGTCGAAATGCGCACGTAGCCTCAATTTTGTAAACTAGCGTTCCTGTGAGTTGTTTTATTTCAATAGTAATTCAACACATCTCAGTGTGTGTGTGTGTGTGTGTGTGTGTGCGTGTGCGTTTGTTGTGTATTTAGAAATATATTTAACATATGTAAATTATCTATTTAACCATAAAGAATTACTATAGTGTAGGCATAACAAAGGAGCTGCATTGAAAACTATTTACTGATAAGCCTTGACTCTCACTGGCATTGAATTATGTTTAACAGGACTAAATGTAAATACATGTTGAATCTTCTACAATACAATCCTGTATTAAAATCTCAATTTTTAAAGAAATACGAATTAAAAAAAATAATAATATGTGTTAAAAAAAATTAAACATTTTTTTTCATTTTTATTTCCCTAGATATAATTATACTGCTGCAACCATATAGATATAAAGTGAAAGTATAGCAGTCGGAATCAAAATTTTGGGTAACATGGTTTTGTTAAATTTGGGTATTTTAAGACCCTTTTAGTCCAAAGATAAAAAAACAATTACTGAAATTGCCAAAAGATATATGTAAGCCTGTATTTTGATTAATACCTTCAGACTGGTTCAATATAAATTCTTCAAAAATTGCTCAAAAAACTTTTTATATATCTGGGGAATTGTGATGGGATAAATTTTAGAAGGGGAGGAGTAATTTTCATCATATTGACTTTTTTGTATAATGGTTGTTGAAGGTTGAGCTATAAGAAGATGAAATTAAAAGCTATATTTACTTATTTAAAATTCCGAAATTTTTACTTTTTTTCCCGCTTAGCCTCCGGGAATTATCGTCAGGTAATACTTCAGAGGATGAATGAGGATGATATAAATGAGTGTAAGTGAAGAGTAGTCTCTTGTAGAGTCTCAGACCGACCATTTCTGAGATGTAAAACAAAACCCAACAAAGTTTTAACTTAATCACATTTAGGGGTTGGGGACCTAACGTTTGTAAACAGTTTTTGCCTCATAGCCAAAAACTCGTTGACCAACAGATTTTTTAATTTGGTAAAAATATTTAGTTTTATATATATATAACTCAGCTTTGGATTAATTTTCGATCCCATGGGACAAATTAACATCCAGTACCCATAGTTATTATACTTTTTCCTCCCCGACAGAGTGTTTCAAGAGATACTGGCCAAACTTAAAGGGCTAATCAAGGAAATAAAAATAAAAAAATTCTGAGTAGAGAAATCACCTACCTCGCTTCACTTTCCCTCAGTTCGCAATTATGCGTTTTTTTCCCAATAAATATGTATATTTTAAGAGCAGTTTGAGATATTTTAATAAAATTTGATGTACTAGTACCTTGCAACACCTTTTAAAAAATAAGTAATATTGAATATTTTACCTTTGAAATTTATAAATTGGTGATCATTATATTTTTTGAATCATTAATAACTCTATCAGTGTAAGTTATATTGAATTGTGTTTTTTAAATACAATGTTGATCCTTTTATTGTGAACAAAATGCTACCTCATTTTTTCAGACCTAATGATAGTTAATTGGCTGAAATTATTAAAGTGGATAGCAATCTTACATGAAGACAGGCATAAAATTGACAGATGTGCTGCACGTTTCCCGTTTCATTATTTCTCCTCTAATATTTCCTAGTACTTCTTCTAGATCTATTATGTATCTATTGTGTGCTTGTTGATTAATATCTCCCCGGACTGGCTCAACATAAATTTTAAAAAAAATATCTCAAAAACTTCTATATAGGGGCATTGGTGAGATTAAATTTTGGACAAAATTAATAATATTAGGAGGGAGCAACATATTGAATTTTTTTACTTTTTATAAATTCGTCGTAGAAAATTAAGCTTTAATAAAATAAAATTACTTATTAAGCTATTTAAATTCCAAAGTTTTAAATCATTCGGATATAGCGGTGGGGAGATAATTAACATTATCATTAAACAGTTCTTTCTTCATATATCGAAAATCCGTTGATCGATTCGGTTGAAATTTGGTAATCAACTTATACAACTGGCAATATATCAGCTTTTGCCTGATTTTCGACCCCATCGGACGTCAAAACATCACGGTGCTTATACTTTTTTAAATATTTTTTTAGTTTTGTTTTTTCACTTCTTAGAGTATAGATCAGTATTTTTGAATTCTAAACTAATACTAGGAAGTACTACTAATTACTAGGAAGTAATACTAGGAAGAATTCTAATTATAATACTAGGAAGTGTCGTTTTAGTATAACAGAAAACGCTATTTTTTTCCTTGTACGAAGTAAAGAAAGTATTGTGTAAAAAATTTCGGTTTCCAGATTTCAGTGGAAATATCCATTTTGACTAGTTTCGGCGTGACGTCTGTACGTACGTATAACTCAATCTTGCATAACCAAAAAACGATTAGCCGTAAGATGTTGAAATTTTGTATTTAGGACTGTTGGAACATCTAGTAGTGCACCTTCCCTTTTGATTGCAATCGACTGATCCAAAAGTGTCCAAAAAGCTTGTGTCCATAATCCAAAAAAAAATTTGGACCTGGGACTTTTCTTAACTGCAGTAATAAGCCCTCATTGAGAGCCTTTCAACGATATATCATAAGTGGTACTTATTTTCATTGCTTCCAGAGTTATAGCCAAATAAAATTTTAATTAATGAAATATTTTGATCTTAAGGGAAGGCACATCGGTTCGAATCAAATTTCATCTCCGGTTTTTTAACTTTTTTTTCAATTTAAATATATTGATTTATTAATAATTATTAAACCTCTCATTGTAAAAAAAATTACGATGAATAATGATTCAATAAATATTGAATTAACCGAATATTGAATATACCGAATTAAGTACTACTTATGATATATCGTTGAAAGGCTCTCAATGAGGGCTTATTACTGCAGTTAAGTAAAGTCAAAATCCAAATTTTTTGGATTATGGACACAAGCTTTTTTGGAGACTGTTGGTTCAGTCGATTGCAATCAAAAGGGGAGGTGCACAACAAGATGTTGCAATAGTCCTAAATCAAAAATTTCAACATATCATGGCTAATCGTTTTTGAGTTATGCGAGATACACACGTACGTATAGACGTCACGCCGAAACTAGTCAAAATGGATTCAGAGATGGTCAAAATGGACATTTCCTTTGAAATCTGAAAACCGAATTTTTTTTGTGATCACAGTACTTCTTTTAGTTCGTACAAAAAAGTAAAAATGGAATGTATTCCAATTGATAAACAAAAAAAATAAAAAAAAAACAAAAAAACAAAATTATTTATAAAATATACAAAAAAAATTTGACATGAGTAACATGAAAAAGTAAACCACTTAGAGGCGTCCTTTAAATAATAAAAATTAATTTATTAAAAAATTAATTGAATTATTAAAATTAATCTTAATTAAAATAAATTAAATGGGTCTTTTTTTTTGTCCTCAGTCATTTGACTGGTTTGATGCAGCTCTCCAAGATTCCAAGATTCCCTATCTAGTGCTAGTCGTTTCATTTCGGTATACCCCTACATCCTACATCCCTAACAATTTGTTTTACATATTCCAAACGTGGCCTGCCTACACAATTTTTTCCCTCTACCTGTCCCTCCAATATTAAAGCGACTATTCCAGGATGCCTTAATATGTGGCCTATAAGTCTGCCTCTTCTTTTAGCTATATTTTTCCAAATGCTTCTTTCTTTATCTATTTTCCGCAACACCTCTTCATTTGTCACTTTATCCACCCATCTGATTTTTAACATTCTCCTATAGCACCATATTTCAAAAGTTTCTAATCTTTTCTTCTCAGATACTCCGATCGTCCAAGTTTCACTTCCAAATAGAGCGACACTCCAAACATATACTTTCAAAAATCTTTTTCTGACATTTAAATTAATTTTTGATCTAAACAAATTGTATTTCTGACTGAAGGCTCATTTCGCCTGTGCTATTCATCCATCTTTAGTAATTCTACATCCCAAATAATAAAACTCTTCTACCTCCATAATCTTTTCTCCTCCTATTTTCACATTCAATGGTCCATCTCTGTTATTTCTACTACATACCATTACTTTCATTTTGTTCTTGTTTATTTTAATGTGGTAGTTCTTGCGTAGGACTTCATCCATGCCATTCGTTGTTTCTTCTAAATCCTTTTTACTCTCAGCTAGAATTACTATATCATCAGCAAATCGTATCATCTTTATCTTTTCACCTTGTACTGTTACTCTGAATCTAAATTGTTCTTTAACATCATTAACTGCTAGTTTCATGTAAAGGTTAAAAAGTAACTGGGATAGGGATCATCCTTATTGGATTCCCTTTCTTATTACGGCTTCTTTCTTCTGTTCTTCAGTTATTACTGTTGCTGTTTGGTTCCTTTAAATGTTAACAATTGTTCTTCTATCTCTATATTTGAACCCTAATTTTTTTTAAATGCTGAACATTTTATTCCAGTCTACGTTATTGAATACCTTTTCTAGGTCTATAAATGAGAAAGTTTGTTGGTTTGTTTTTCTTTAATCTTCCTTCTACTATTAATCTGAGGCATAAAATTGCTTCCCTTGTCCCTACACTTTTCCTGAAACCAAATTGGTCTTCTCCTAACACTTCTTCCACGCTCCTCTCAATTCTTCTGTATAGAATTCTAGTTAAGATTTTTGATGCATGACTAGTTAAACTAATTGTTCTGTATTCTTCACATTTATCTGCCCCTGCTTTCTTTGGTATCATGACTATAACACTTTTTTTGAAGTCTAACGGAAGTTCCCCTTTTTCATAAATATTACACACCAGTTTGTATAATCTATCAATCACTTCCTCACCTGCACTGGACAGTAATTCTACAGGTATTCCGTCTATTCCAGGAGCCTTTCTGCCATTCAAATCATTTAATGCTCTCTTTAAATTCATATCTCAGTATTGTTTCTCCCATTTCATCCTCTTCTTCCTATATAACACCATTTTCTAATTCATTTCCTCGGTATAACTCTTCAATTTATTCTACCCACCTATCGACTTTACCTTTCGTATTATAAATCAGTGTACCATCTTTGTTTAACTCATTATTGGATTTTAATTTATGTACTCCAAAATTTTCCTTAACTTTCCTGTATGCTCCGTCTATTTTACCAATGTCCATTTCTCTTTCCACTTCTGAACACTTGCATTCTTATATTTTCTATGTTCATCCATCAGCTGTAATATATCATCTGAAACCCAAGGTTTTCAAACAGTTCTCTTTGTTCTGCTTAAGTTTGCTTCTGCTGATTTAAGCATTTCCTTTTTAACATTCTCCCATTCTTCTTCTACATTTTCTTCTTTATCTTTTTTACCCAGACTTCTTGTGATGTCCTCATCAAAAATCTTCTTTACCCCCTCTTCATTAAGCTTCTCTAAATTCCACTGATTAATCTGACACCTTTTCTTCCGGTTTTTAAACCCCAATCTACAATTCGTTATCAGTAAATTGTGGTCACTATCAATATCTGCTCCAGGGTTAGTTTTGTAGTCGACGAGTTGATTTCTAAATCTTTGCTTAACCATGATATAATCTATCTGATACCTTGCAGTATCGCCTGGCTTTTTCAATGTGTATATTCTTTTATTATGATCTTTAAACTGGGTGTTGGCAACTACTAAATTATACTTCGTGCAAAACTCTATAAGTCGGTTCCCTCTTTCATTCCTTTTGCCCAGCTCGTATTCACCCACTATATTTCCTTCCTTGCCTTTTCCAATGCTTGCATTCCAATCTCCAACTATTATTAAATTTTCGTCTCCTTTTATGTGTTTAATTGCTTCATCAATTTCTTCGTATACACACTCTACCTCATCATCATCATCATCATCATGGGCACTTCTAAGCATACAGATGTTAACAATCGTTGTCGGTTTTGGTTTTGATTTTATCCTTATTACAATGATTCTATCGCTATGCATTTTCTCTTCCCTATCTTCTTGTTCATTACGAAACCTACTCCTGCCTGCCCATTATTTGAAGCTGTTAATTATTCTAAAATCACCTGACCAAAAGTCGTTTTCCTCTTCCCACTACATTTACATTTATCCTATTCATTTCCCTCTTTAAATTTTCTAACCTACCAACCTTTTTTAAACTTCTAACATTCCACACTCTGACTTGTAGAATGTTTTTTTTTAATTTTCTGGTGACCCCTTCCTTAATAGTCTCTACCCGGAGATCCGAACGGGGGACCTCCGGAATATTTTACCAAGGAAGGCATCATTGCTATATTAAAATGCAGAGAGCTACATTTTTTTGGAAAAATAAGCAGCTGCAATTTTCCATTGCTTCCAGCTGCGTAGTACTCAGAGGACTGAGTGATGTTGATATGGCTGTTTTAGACGTCCTGACTTACCCCCTTAACAACTACTGAAAGAGCTGCTGCCCTCTTTCAGGAATCATTCCTTAGTCTGGCTCTCAACAGATACCTCTCCGGTATGGTTGAACCTTCAGTCCAGCTACTCTGTATCACTGAGCACTCAAGCCCCCTCACCAACGGCAAGGTCTCATGATTCATAGAGGGGGAAATGAGTCATCAGAATCAAATCTACCTTGACTTACCTACCCCCAATATTGCTCATATAGTATTTTTTTGGTCAATTTCACTACCACTATGCCTAGGAAGACATAAAAAATAATTCATTTAAAAAATATGCATTAAATAAAAATATATCTTTTTTAAATTTTGGGGGAAGGGAGAATTGAGGGGCAAATAAGTTTAGAAATCAACTCGTCGACTGCAAAACTTACCCTGGAGCAGATATTGATAGCAACCACAATTTACTGATAATGAAATGTAGATTGGGGTTTAAGAAACCTGAAGAATTGAGGGGAAAAATAAGTTTTTTAAAAATGGTAAGATAAGCGTGTACGCATGTACTGAAAGAAATATAAAGTGGGTTATGTTTGCAAATCTTTGAGAAAATTGACTCCAGTGAAACTATCTACCCCAGTTCTTGGAGATGTTGACTCCAAACTTTTACCAACAAATTGTCCCATATATACGAGTCTCTGTGCTAAATTTAATCAAAATCGGTTTATCCAGTCAAACGTTATTAAGCATTGAACACACCAACACACATACATACTACATATGCACTTTTTCTCTTTTCTGTATAGCCTCCGGAACCACCGTAAAGTATTACTTCAGAAGACGAAAGAGGATGATATATAGAATGAATGTAAATGAAGTGTAGTCTAGTACAGTCTCAGGTCAACCGTTCTTGAGATGTGGTTAATTGAAATCCAACCACCAAAGAACACCAGTATCCACGATCTAGTAGAATTCAAATCCTATAAAAAAAGTAATTTCCTTTACTAGGATTTGAACCTGAGAACTCTCAATTCGAAATCAGCTGATTTTGCGATGACGAGTTCACCACTACAACAACACGAACAACACAACAAACTACGAATTTTACCCCCATTTTTTTCTGTTTTTTTGTGGTCCCTGGATCATGAAATGTTGACATACGCAAAAAAACCCATACCCCAGTTTTTAACTTATTACTATAATTTTTCTTGCGGCATAGCACTAGAGCTATGATACCAGGAAAGCAAAAATCACCGATAACTAAAACTGTCGTTTGGAAAACACCCCAATACAGCAAGGACAAAAAATTCATTATTAAGCAATTAACAGATCATCTTTTTAAGAATTCTTGTGCACATTTGACACAGATGCAAAATCGTATTTCGTCAAAACATAGTCAAGAAATTGTCAATTTTCTTCCGGTTTTTTGTTTGTTTTTTTTCTTTGTTTACCGATTTAGAAATAGAATGAAATTTCATAGCATAATAGAAAAGTGATGAAGCAGTAAAAGAGAACGACTTGATTTTTTAAAATAATTATTTATAAACAAATTTATTAAGCTTCAGGCTTATCATTAAACTGTGTTTTATACTCGTATTTATCAGAAAATACTTTTTTCTATAAATAACAAAAATAAAGATGCAGATAAAAGCTTTTTTGTAGACAGATATTTTTAATAATTGTATAACATCATTATCTCAAATATTTATCGTGGTTGAATTTCGTTAATTATAATTATAATATTTATCAACGTCATGAATAATGAGTGGGTGATAAAATTTAATAATTTTTATTATTTATAATCTGTAAAAAAAAAATACTCTGTTAATTATCGTATTACACAATGTTTGGCTTTTAAATAAACCTTAATAAATATTACGATATATGATTCTCATATAATGATTCATTATATGTTTTTAACATTCATATCATATCATAGGAATAAAAAGTAAATTGTTTCTCAACATATTTCCAAATGATATTGATTTCAAGAATTAGGCTCTACTCTTTATAAATAGACAGACGTCCATATAATAGTAATAATCTGTAATAGTAATAGTGCAATGTATTACTGTAACAGATCGGTGAAGGTTACTCCTTGACTACTTCTTCACTCCTTTAGTTGTGGGTAGGGAAAGAGGCAAACAGTTATATCGTATGGTTAGTTTCATGTGTAATTACAGAAAAGCTGTCATTCCTATCTAATTAATTCTAGAACACTAATCTGATTAGTTAAGTCAAGAATTTATTAATATTATTAACAATGTAATTTTTGTTATATTGGTCAATATTAATTTTTCACTAAAACAATATTTTACTTTTTATTTGTGGAGGTATATATTGCCAGCCCTTTCAATTTATTAACGAAATCACCATAGAAAATTCAATTATAATAGTATTTGTTACTCGTATAATGTCAATAAATCAGTTTATAATGTAAATATTTTATTAAAAGTATGAAGATAACAGTAGGAATTTCCGCCATACTTAGAGTTGCAATTATCTTAACCACTAATTATCGTCCGCATTTCCACCAGGAGCGTTCGAAATACAAAATTTCTTGTACTATTTTTTAATCAAATCATTCAGTATTTCTGATCGAGCTGCAATAATCCACTTACAAATCTGTATCAAAGACGGTTTCCTAATTTTACCAAATGATGTAGTCTCTTGTGTCATGTTGACATCCAGTTTGTATAATGTTTACGGAATTTGGTTTTAAATGGTCTCAGATATCTAGAAGAAGAATAGATATCAATCTACCAGGAATAATAAACAACCTGGTCACACTTTCCAGCAATCAGTACTGGCTTTACATCATCGATCGTATGATCCCCTGTCCATTACAAATATAGAAAATTTTCGTTCCAGACGTTTTCATACGCAAAATCCAGTCCAGTACTAATTCATTATTCATCCTTGCCCTCGTATGGCAATATCAGCTGAAAAATATTCACATTTTGGAAGTTTTTCTTTTAAATATTAATTTTTTTCCGGTCCGAAAGTACTGTCAACATTACTGAGCAACGTTGTTTTTCGTAACTGGCAATTCGTAAATGAACACTCTTTGGACTACTTTCAATTGTTACTGTTGATGGAACTTCGAAAGCGGTAACCAGTCCGCATTACCAATTTCATCTATGGACTAATGTTCCTTTTTTGTGAATTTAAATATATCTTAAAAACTCTATCAATTTACCTTCATATGCTTCTGGTAGCTGCTGTTCTACTGTTGTCCTTCTTTGAATAGAATAACTATGTCGGCAAATAAATCGTCGTACCTCGTTAAGACTAGCTTTAAATTCATCCCTACCGATATTTAGTCATCGGCGATTTCCGAGGCTTTCATCTGACAGATTTCTGTAGAAATCGCGTAAGCAGACTGATGTACATTTCATGTATGCGCTGCAGTATTCTTCTATTTCTGGATATTTTGCGTTTTTCGGCGAAACTACTCTTTTGTTTTTATTGGCTACGAGAGGTTAGTTTTTCGTCATTCACGAATGCAGGGCTCTGCTATGTAAACCTTTCTGCCTATTTCTTACAATTTAAATGCTCCTTTGGAATTTCAATATTAGAACTGTGGGTGTTCTATATAAGGGTGTGTGCGAATGTTAGAACTGTGGGTGTTCTATGTAAGGGTGTGTGCGAATTTTGTATAATGCTGTATGCTACAACTGTCTGGGCTCATCGAATGAGGTACAAATATTAGGGAAATATTTTGTTCAGAGCCCAGTGACTCCTATTGCTATCTGATTGGTGCCTATAGGACTGTTTCTGTAGAGGATACTCTGGTCCCTTGTGCGTCTCAGAGTGTCCTGGTGGTATATCTTATTGTCAGTGTCTTTTTGGCTGTCGGTCGTGTGTGTACCTTCCGACAGTATCGAGGTTTTTCTGATTTTAAGGCTGTATCATCTAAAAGCGCATATTAATTTAGACTCAGCATCTGTAGCTCTGCTACGGTGTGATTGGCGTGGATTTGTACGACGCGTACTCGCCTCAACGCGGCGAAAGGGTGGCAACGACTGCTGGTCGTTAGTCCCCGTGACAGAAAAGAGGCTTTGCCTCTTAGTCCTTCTGCGCTCTTGTCAGAGCGGGGGCCGTAATCTGTGGTTCATTGTTGTACGTCTAGTACTACAATCAATCGTTCCAGTAGCGGCGAAGAGGTACGTAGCGTGACAGGAGAACGTAAGGGTCTCCAGCTGCCCGTACTGGCTGCGGGCAGTCGTCACATTGTGGGCTTGCCCAAATCAGTTATAGGAGACAGCGAGACGTTAGAATCTAGTTCTTTTAGGGAAACTTCGGCCATGTCCGATTTCCAAGTAGTAAAGCAGTCCAGGCGGAAGAGGAAACCAGCGCCGGTGCCATCAACAAGCTCCTCCGAGGACGAGGTCAGCGAGGCGATGGACACAGGGGCACCCACCCAGGTGCGGTCCTCCCCTGCAGTTGATGCGTTTAAAAGTTCTAAGGGCAGACCTGGTAGTTCTGCCCAGCTGTTGAAAGTAGTCCAGGAGGACCTGGACTACTTGGTAGATTTCCTGTCGCTTCCAGGCGGGTTCAGCTCGGGAGTGAGGAAGACAATTCTCCCCCAGCTGGGTAAGCTGAGGGAAGCTTTTGTGGCGGTTAGTGAGGGTTTCGAGGCCTTGGCCTCCAAGCCCCAAGAGGTCAAGGCTCCCAAAGTGGTCGTTCAGGCCCCGGCGCAGCCCAGGCGCTACGCCGAGGTCCTGAAGACCAAACGTGAGGCCAGCAAGGCGGTAAAAAAGCCCGAGGTAATTTTCGTAAACAAGGCAGAGGGCTCAAAAACCACAAGCCAGGAATTGAAGCGCGATTTCCGGGAAGCCCTTCGTGGTGACCGGAATCGGCTTGGGATTCGTGATATTAGGGAGACCAGTAAGCGTTTAGTCGTCGTTGCTGACAACAAGGAGACAGTCCGAGTCATCAAGGACTCTCCAGCGGTACAGCAGCTTGAGGTCAAGGTGGACCCCAAGCGATTGAGGAAGCCCCGGGTCATTATATATGACATCGAGCGGAGTCTCTCCGATGAGGAGGTTCTGTCTCTCCTTCGAGAGCAGAACACTGATTTGGATGCGGCCACGTTCAAAGAGCAGTGTAGGTTAGACTTTAAGACTGGAAAGCGTGATGCCTCTCGGTATCACGGCGTTTTTGAATTAGGTGCTGGTCTCCACCAGAAGTTTTTGTCCGAGGGTAGGGTCTTCGTTGATTTTGCCTCTTGCCGCGTCAAGGAATACCTTGATGTGCAGAGGTGCTTCAAGTGTTGTAGGTTTGGCCATAGGGCCAAGTTCTGTAAATATGCGTCGGTCTGCGCGCATTGTGATGAAGAGAGCCACAAGCGTGAGGATTGTCCGCAAAAGAAGGAGGCTCCGGTCTGCGTTAACTGCAAGCGGTTACGCAGAAATCATAGGCACTCCATCAACAGTAGGGAGTGTGGTAGCTATTTAAGAGCGGTTGAGGTCTACTTCAACTCGCTCGATGGTTAGGTTCGGTCAACTCAATGCCCAGGGTGCCTATGCGGTCCAAGTCGAGTTAGGTAACGTCGTTGAAAACCGGAGCCTCGATGTCTTGCTTCTTCAACACCCGTATGTTGTCAAGGGTGATCTGCCAGGTTTTTCAGGCTGGAATAAGTTCCACGTAGGTGATAGTAAATCCGCCGTTCTGTGCAGGAAGTCTATTGATAGTGTTTTTATACGGCAGGCCTCTGACACGCATCATGTCGTTGTTAAGCTTGCTGTGGATCGTTTCGACCTAGTTGTGGTTAGTTCGTACTTTCAGTACAGAGATCCCACTGAATTACATTTGGAAAGATGGGATAGAATTATCAGGCTGGTAGCGGGTCGTCCTATTCTTATAGGTGTTGATGCGAATGCCAAATCGCTTCTTTGGCACAGTGGGATCACAGACGACGGCGGAGAATTGCTAGAAGGCTTCATCGCGCAGCATCGATTAGAAGTGTTTAACGTCGCCGGTGAGTCGGCAACGTTCGCCGGCGCTGTGGGATTGCGGAGGACCTTCCTTGGTACCAACATTAATGTTACCATAGGCAAGGATATCCCAGGTAGGATTCAGAACTGGTCTGTAGTCGATGATTGCGAAAGCGACCATCGGCTCATTGTCTTTGAGTGGTTAGGTGGGCTGCGCGATGTCTTTAGGGCGGACGTCCTTGTTCAGCAGGGGCGCTTCTTGCACAGGCGGGCAGATTGGCCCAAGTTTTCGAACATTCTTGCGGCCAGGATGCGGGTGTTCACTCGTACCCTGGACGAGATCCCATTACATAACCTGGCAGAGGATTTCTCTTCTGCGGTGGTTGAAGCCGCAGAACTCTCAATCCCCCGAAGTACGGGTCGAGAGAGAATAGCTGGTTGGTGGTCTCGGGACTTGACTGCGGTAAAACAGGCCGTGGGCCGACTCAGGAGAGCCGCACAACGTGCGCGTGATCCTGACCGGCGCGAGGCTTTGTTTGCGGAGTACCGTCAGAAAAGGAACGAGTATTTTCATAGAATTAGGACTTCTAAACGAGGTTCCTGGCGCTCTTTTGTCCAAGAGCAAGGGAATAAAGACCCTTGGGGAGTTGTTTATCGTGTTCTTGGTCATAAACATAGAAAGGACAATCTTCTGTCGGCTCTCTCGACCCAGGACGGCGTTGTTGTTGAGAAAGATTGGGTTCTATCTCTTCTGATGGACGATCTGCTCCCCGATGATACCGTGGTTGGTGAGACCTCGTATCACCGGAGAGTTCGAGCGGCGGTTGTAAGTTTCACTACGGACTCTGTGTCTTTGGAGATTACTGAGGCGGAAGTCCGCCAGGTAATCTGTAGCCTTGCTAGGAACAAAGCCCCCGGATATGATGGTATCACGGTGGAGCTCCTTGTTTCGCACCCTGCCCGTAATTCTTGGCCCGTTGACTAGGGTATTCAATAGGTGTTTGTTTGCCGGGTATTTCCCGGCTTGTTGGAAGCGAGGAATTCTGAAGCTATTGTTCAAGGGTGGCGACAAGGACCCCACCGTTAGTTCTTCTTACCGTCCTCTGACGCTCTTACCAGTTGTTGGAAAACTTTTCGAAAAGGTTCTTTACCTTCGCATTAATAGTAGGCTCACTTTAAATCACATGCTGATGGACGACCAGTATGGCTTTAGACCCGGTAAGAGTACAGAGGATGCGATTATTAGGGTCCTGAATCTGGCTTCGGGTAGCGAGTGCAAGTATGTACTCGGTGTCTTTTTGGACATATCCGGGGCATTTAATAACTTGTGGTGGCCCTCTGCCTTGTTCCAATTGCAGAAGCGTGGTTACACGCAGGGAGAAATTAGGTCTCTCTCGAGTTATTTCAGCGACAGAACTGTCGTCCTTCGTGACGGCAGTTCGCAAGTAGGAAAGACCCTGTCTAAAGGATGTCCGCAGGGCAGTGTATTAGGTCCACTCGTCTGGACCATCGAGTTTGACTCCCTCATGCGGTTGCGCTTGCCTGGTGGCTGTCGCGTCGTGGCTTAAGTCGACGATGGGCTGCTGCTGGTTGAGGGTAATTCGCGTGCTGAGATCGAGCTTAGAGCGGCACAGGCATGTAGGGTTTTGCGGTTGTGGAGTCTTCAGCATAAGATGGTTTTCAGTGCGGAGAAAACCACTATGATGTTTTTGACGGGCCGTTTAGCTGCAACTCGCCATCCGCGGGTTGTGATGGACGGTCGGTCAATTAGGTATGTCACTTTTCAGAAATATCTGGGTGTTATCCTTGATGAGAGGCTTCTCTTCAAGGAGCACCTTCAGTATGTAACGAAGAAGGCAATTGATGCTTTCTTCGGCGTCCGTAGAGTGGTCCATCCCGATTGGGGGTTGAATTTCCGTACCATGCGGATTCTTTATAAAGGCGTCTGTGAGGCCATTATGTTGTACGCTGCGCCCGTCTGGGCTCATCGTTTACAACACCAAAGCTATAGGGACATTATTTTACGAGCCCAGTGTCTTCTTCTGTTAGCGGTTGTCGGTGGTTACAGGACTGTCTCGCGAGAGGCAGTGACTGTGATCGCAGGCATCAAACCTGCGGATATTTCGGCTACGGAACGTAGCCAGCGGTATGTTGCTAGGAAGGCTGGCCTTCTTACTACTGGGCGTATGCGTGAGATCGAAGACCAAGGTTTTGACTCTTGGCAAGTTAGGTGGAACACTTCTTTGACAGGTCGTTATACGCATGGTATATTCCCCGATGTTAGAGAGTTGCGAGCGATTAGCTGGGTATCCCCAAATCGGCATATCACTCAGTTCCTTTCAGGACATGGTGCATTTATGGACAAATTGTCTAAGTTGGTTGGTTGATTCCGGCTTCTGTCCGGACTGTAGGGTCGACGAAACTGTGGACCATGTCCTCTTCATATATCCCCGGTACGAAGCTGAACGTACCAGAGTAACTAGGGAACTCGAGAGAGTAAACTCTGTTTTGGATCTACGAGTCAACTGGAGGACTCGTAGAGAGTGGAAAATAGTTGCTGGCTTCCTTCGCTTCCTCGCCCTGAGCAGGACCGCCGAAGGAATCTAGTAGGTGATAGGACCTGGGTGGCTAGGGACCGCCTGGGCAGTTGACTGGCCGAAGGTAGGCGCTTAGGCAGCGTGCCTCGGTTAGATGTATTGGTGGTATGCATTGAATCAGGCTGTCGGCGGAGTTGCGGCCGTTGTCGGCGGGCGGAATTATTCTTGCCCGGCGGGTGCGGTCGCGCTCCGACGAGGGCATTTTGAGCTTAAGTCACTGTCGGCGGGGCTTCTCTGGGTGCTGCTTAGGTGGTACGTAGGGAAGTCTTGGCGGCAATTGCGAAAGATGGTGAATGTCACGCGGGACTCCGCGATGGCGCTGTACGGGAGTAGGCGTTTATTCTCCTCTCCCGGGCAGACCGGAACGGAGTCAGATAGAAACTCATTAGAGTATTAAGCGGGGTTCTTAAGGGAACTAGGTCTAAATTTCGATGTTAAACTTTAGTGGGAAGTTTATTGTTGAGGTTGTTAGTGCGGTCTGTGACATTCAGATAGTGGCTCTTTATAGTAGGATCTAGGCGCGGGGCCTTCTTTCCACGGTTAGGTTTCTAGCTTAGTTCTTGAGGGCGACGTGGTAGCTGCAGGTGTCCGTTGTCTTCATTCTGAAGGCATAAACATGTAAATCTATCTCGGGGTGAATTTTTACCGATGTAGATGTCCCTTGGGGCATCTGCAACGGTGGCATCTCTGCGGGGCCTGAACTGTAAGCTGTGGTGCGCATCAGTTTGAGAGCGAGAAGAAGTCCTCCGTTAAAGCCACTGCTGGCTAGGAACGGAGGGGGTGGTGTAGCGACCGGACACGCTACGAGGTGGGTTCTTCTCCCCTCGGGGGGGGGGGGGATCGAGATGTTTCTGTAGAGCCGGTCCTTATTATTTCTGTATTATGTTCAATAATATTCTTGCGACTGAGCGTCAATTACTCTTATGATGCTAAGAAGATATGCCAATTTACCTCTAACGCCAAAAAAGAAATAGACGGCCAGGGTTTCCATTTATGGCAGGTCAGATAGACTGAATCGCCCGATGGAACTTTTCCTGATATGAGAAGTATGCATGCAGGTAGTTAGGTGGATTTCCCCCCATCGTCATGTTAAACAGTTTCTTTCTGGACATGGTGCTTTTCGAGATAGGTTGGTCAGATTTAGTTTGATTAATTCAGGCTGTGTCGTCCGGAGTCTAGGGCCATTGATGATGTGTGCTACGTCGTATATGTCTGTCCTAGGTACGAAGCTGAACGAGTGAAACAAGCTGAACGTACCAAGTAGCTAGAGAGCTTGCGAGGATCAATTGTGATTTTGATCAGCAAATTAACCTTTCGGCTAAAAAACCGAAAGGGAATGGAGCATAGTTACTGGCTTCCTTAGATTCTTAGTCCTGCGGAGGATGGCTGAGGGGGTCTGATGCTATTATAAATGTATAGATAGAATAGCAACTTGGGTGACTAGGGACCCGCCTGGATGCTTACTTCGCAAAAATAGGCGTTTTGGCATCGAGCACCGGTTAGCTTTTGTGGTCGCTGTGAGGTTGAGATGGATGTGTGGAGAACTCTGTGATGGAGCTGTGGTGTGGGAGGGCGTAGGTATTGACCTCTCTCTCGAAAATGGACCAGAGTACAGAGAAGTAGGGTGTATATTCGTTACAGGCTTATTAAATTGGTTATTCTGTTTCTTGATCTTTAGGTAAATCAAGAGTAAATTCAATTTGAGAAAATTGAATTTTAAGATAAAATTGTTGCTACCGATCAGATTTGTTTTGTTGGTATGAGGATAGTACTTTTGGTGTCTAAGGACTCAATCAAGTAATGATATGAGTGCATAGCATTACTTGTTAGATATAGGAAGAGTTTTTGTGCGAAACCTTCAGTGTTAGCGGAAGGCGCGGGGATCGTGCTTTCACGAATCGGTTAATCTTGATAGTTGTTGGTTGTAAGTTATGGTAAGTGGTCGTGGTTGGCAGAGACCACACGAAGGCGATAGTAGGTTGCGTAAATACATTGGTGGAAATATCTGCCGAGGCATTTGCATCGATGGCATTCTGTGTTGTATGACCAAGTTTAGAGGGTCTAAAAGACGGCCTCCGGTAAAGCCAATCAGGACTAGGAACGGAGGGGATGGTTTGGCGACCGGGATTGTCACAAAACGGGTATCTTCCCTTATGTTGGGGGGAGGGTCAGGATGCTCCTTTGGATACCCAATAACACGTAACATGTCTGCAATAGTGAATGAACGCAGCCTCTTTTTTTCACTCTGTAGTTCCACGAAAATTTTACGTACTGAACTATCGTCACATTAAAAAAAGTATCGTAAAATGACTACAAAATGATCGATAAAAATGTTTTCATATGAAATAAGAATAGCCTATGTGTGAAAAAGCTGCAAAGAACAGCTTCCAAAAAGTCTGGCGTACGTCATAGGTAAGAGTTTAATTTTCTAATACCGGTTATTACTCGTAGCGAAGTTTTTTGAAAGTTTTTATCTAAATAATTTTATTTCGCTGGATATAGATATATAGTCAAATAAAAGATTTTGTTTGACCATTATTTATGGACTAATTATAAATATATAAAAGTTTAATGATTATATCATCATCAATGTGAAACCTTAAAATCCACGTACGACGCCCAGGCTACTCTTGCAACCGTTATTCAGGGCAAAATATAGCGCGTTGTACGTGGGTATATAGGGTATAATGATACTTTGCGCATAAGAAAATGAAAATATACTGTGCTACTAAATTTCAGAGATTTAATATTTCGGATGGGAGTGGACAGTAACTCTCGCAAGAAAATATTGTAGGCGGTGCCTTGTCTAAGATTAATGTGACCAATCGTCCTCCTTTACGGAGAACAGTTTATCTGTCCTCCCTCGAAAAATGTCCTCCTGCATGTTCTCCTTTTCGATATTTTAAAACTCTGTAAATCTCTGAATTCAGATTGAATGTTGATACTCTACTCTAGTTGCAGCACTTGCCATAAAATTCAATGTGAAGGATATTTCTTGTTCAGATATTTCCAGCGAATTGTTAGAAGATCATACATTGACAAAAAATAATTCATTCAGTAGAAAAGTACCCATTTAAATAATACTTAATAGCATGTAAGCATAATTATTACAATATAAAATGTTACAAATGTTTTTATTACGCATTTATCATATTATAGTGTATTCTCTATTATTGTTGCAATGAATAATGTTTTTTTTAATTACGATATTTTTTCTTCAATTTGTTTGTGTCATTTTTTTCACTGTAAAAAAGTTGCTCACCTTATTTAAGATCGGCAACATACAATAACAGTTTAAAAGATTTTGTTAAAAGCTTTACGTTTTAGTATTTTCCTCTCTACAGTAGTTATTGAGAAAAAAATTCAAACCCTCTTTGTCTTCGTTATAGAAATGATTACTTTTAATTATTATACATGCTTTCTTATTCACCTATAAAAACGAACGTAGTAATTTCTTATTTAATGCAAATAACACTTCCTTATTGAAATAGCGATTACGTAAAAAGTTGCCATTAATATGTAAATCTTTGGTCCATAAAACACTTGAATTTAGCAAATACAATATGAAAAGATTAGCTGTTAGCAATAGATAAAGAAAACATTGTACGCTTTTCACGTAAGCGTAAATTTGAGTTTACTGAATAAAACTTTTAGTAATGAAATAAATATTCAGTAGGTTAACAGACAATTGAGTGTTGGGAGGGGAGTAAAGTAAGACTAAACTAAATTAAAAAAAAAATTATTGTAATTAGTATTATGTAGTAAAAGTTATTAAGCTTCAATCTTATTAGCAAAAATACAACGCGCAATTAGTATGAACAGCATTTTAGATAAAAATAAATAACTCAAAGAAATAAATAACATAGTTTTTAACATAAAGTCTAAAACCATTATAAGATGTAAAAATAATTATTAAAAATAAATGTCGTAAAAACTAAAACTTAATTACTTTTCAATGATTATTGTGCAAAATCAACTTTCTTAAAATTTCGATTTGAGTAACTTGCTACATTAATAAACTACAATATCGACTGTCAGTTCCTCATATTGCCGAAAAAGTGGTGTTTCATTCAATAGTAAAAAGAAAAGTAAAGCTTAATATTATTCAAACGTCATTTTGCAGTAATATAGACTTTAGTGATTGGGTGGAAAAATAAAATATTGGGATTGGAGAAAACGTTTTTTCGTATTCTCTCGGTAGATAGCTTTAGGGTCGCATAATTCTGGTAACATGTTGCATAGCATGACAATGATGTATCTCCCTCTGGTCGACTGAAAAAGCCAATGAAGTCATGGAAAAAACTGACCAAGACGTTAGCAGTCGTGAAATCAGTAACAAACTAAACATTGAGCACAAACAAATTTAAATCATTTTAAGAGGGTTGGATACAAAAAATATTCGATGTTTTGATGCCGCATGATTTGATAATGAAAAACTCAATTGATCGAATTTCCATCTGTGAATCGTTGTCAAAACGAAATCGAGCTATTTTTAAAACGGTTCAATATGTGCAATGAAAAATAGATCACGTAAGACAATATTATACGGAAAAGATCGTGATCGAAATAAAATGAAGCTCACAAACAGTGGTAAAGCTTAGATTGACGCCAAGAAAAGGTTATGATGCTTTGTGTGTGGTGGGATTGGAAAAAAATTGTTCACTATGAGCTGTTACCGTCAGGTCAAACGATTGATTCTAATCTCTACTGTCAACAACTGAAAAGATTACGTCAGATGTTTTTGTACATATTACACTAATAAATAAATTTTCACTAAAACTTATATTTAGACTTAAATGGAAATTAACTAATTTTTATAAAAAAGGAACCAGATATTTCTCTATCACACCAATTATTAGAGACGTCTTTCCTAATAATTTTCACAAAATATAAAACTTGTCTTAATCAAATTACGAAAATAACAAATAATTCTTTGAGGATTCAAGACTGAAAAAAAAATAATTCTTTACGAAAAAAGATAGGATATCATCCCCGAAATTTCCATCTACGAAATACTGAACTATAGAGAAATATAGAAGAAGAAAACATTTACAAAGTTTACCAGAAAAGACAAAAGAATCAAAAAAATATTTCACGTCCGGTATCCATAAATGGAAACAATAATAGGGAGTTAAACTATATATTTTTTTTTGTTAAACAAAATTTGAATCCTTTTGAAGAAAGGACTCTTCATTTATTTAAATTGGTTAGTAATGGGTGAAATTGTTCAAATGGATCTCAAAAATAACGCAATCTGACAATTTTGTGCCCATTTTTACTTCCTTTTCTAAATGAATAAAAAATAATTTATCTATCTATATATATTATACATAATACACTGTTTGTCCGGGAGGTTTTTTATGCGAAATTTCCTTAGCTATCTTTTGATGCTTTTTATTTTTACGTACGATTAAAAATAAAGCTGATATTGGTGGAAAACTAAATGTCTTTCCTTTATTTAATAATTAACAAATTAAATAGTTAATCGCTTACGTCCACTACGACACACTTTTACTCCACATATTTTTTTCCGAATCCATTCCAATAATTTATTTGTTGCAGTAAACTTTTTCAAGGTTAAAATTTCTGTTGACTCAGCTATTATTTTATTTTTAATGTTCATATAATTTATTATACTTCAACGAATATAATCATTATTCAACCTGTTGTATTGAAAATTCAATTAAAAAATTGTCCTCGATAAATATATATAAGAGTACGTTTCCTAAATTCTGTTAATGGTTTTTTAAAATATCATTAACATGAATTCACCATACCTAGAATTATTTGGTGTCTATAATTTGGAAATTGTTTAAAAATCATTGAAGTACAGCGTATTAACAACGCATAATTAACGATAAGAAACTGTTTGAGTAATATTTTTATCTTCAGTCGAGAAAAGTAGAAACTAACTTTCTGTTTTACTACAATAGAGATCATAAGCTCCACCAGTTTATTTTAAACCGTATTAAATTTGATTGTTTCACAATAAACGTTAAGTTTGAGAGTTCAAACAAGCTTAGATTTAATTCTCTTTCAACCAATATTTAATGCTTCTTCGTCAGATATTAATTTTACTAATTTTTTATTAAATTAAAAAAAAAAAACTCTACTAAACATATCTAACTAATACGAGTGTAAATGTACGCGCGTGCACGCAGCGAAAATATTCGTACTTCTCTCAAAATAGAAATCTTAAGCAGAACTCATATTATTTCTTAGCAATTAATTATATTTTACTACCAGAAAACTGTTTAAATTTTTAGAACGACTTTCTAAATATATTGTTTCTATTAGAAGAAAGTCATAAAAGTCGACAAAGAGTTTTATAACTTTCCCGGCCAAGCCTGGTCGACGGACAGCTTTACCTCGACAGACTACTACTAAGAAGAAAAATTAAATGGAACATTAAGATTTATAAATATGTATGTAAAGAATTGTATTAAAAAAATTATTCAACTCTTTGAATAGAATTTTGACAGTGATCGTATCTTGCCAGAAGATCTTTAGTATTTCGTCCGGGATGAGACTGAAAATCAAAGAAAGTAGTCCATTTCCTTGTCTTAATCCTGTTTTAATTTCGAAGGGAGCACCTAGATATACTCTGAATTTAACTTTAGACGTTGTGTTTGAGGGTTAGCTGTGAGTTTGGTTGTTTTGTTATCTATCCCGTATTCATTCATCTTTATAGCAATGTCAAAGATTCGATGTCATTTTGAAGTCCACAAATGTAATAAATGATGTTCTGTTTCAGCTTTTTAATTCATTTCAGGATGAGTTTCAAATATAGGATTTGCTCTGGTCATGATAAGCCCATCCTTAATCCTCCTCATTGTATGTTTATTTTAGTATTTTTTTTTCTAAAGTAAAGATTAACTTATGTAAAAAAAAATTATCTAATTAAAAATTAACTTATCTAAATAAAACATCATAATTTTCTTAAATATTTCGAGTGAAAACCACTTTGAATTCTAGAATAATACTATTAAATCTAATATAAAGCAATGAAAAAGAAACATATAAAAATACTTCAGACCATCTGGTGGTCTTTTTTTTTTTAAATAAAAGTAAATCATCGAAATGATCCTATTTGGTGAAGAAAAGATTTGAACATAAATAAAATAAAAAGTTATAAAATTGATCATTACAGACGATGTTGCTAGACTTTCGTGGAATTTTCAAACAGCTTAAAATTTATTTCTTTTCCAATAATAAAATTGAAAATTATTGTTATCTTTACTAAATTTCCCTTAATAAATAGTGTAGCAATATAATGCATTGTTCTGTAGTAATTAATTTGTTACTTTCCAAGTTTTACTTATAGCTATGATGCATGTAAAGCATTGAGAAACAAGTGGTACTAGTCAGATTGGTTTCTCCGTGAGTATTAATGTTCATTAGACGGTCAGTTCCTGTGGAAAATAAATGATTTTGTAACTCTTAGGACCTAAGATTTCGGTCGCCACACTCCTCGGTAGACATTTCCATCAGTGTATTTACACAACCTGCTATCGCTTTCGTATGGCCTTCCAATCACGACCGCATACCATAACTTACAACCCTCAACTATCAAATTAACCGATTCGCGGAAGCGGGATCCCTGCGTCTTTCACTAATACCGAAGGTTTCACACAAAAAATCTTCCTACATCTAACTTCACTTAGACTATACACTCAGATCATTACTTGATTGAGTCTTTAACACCGAAAATACTATCCTCACACCAACAAAACAAGTGTTGTTTGCAACAATGACAACGTTTCCTAAAATTCAGTTTACTTTCGATTTACCTAAAGATTAAGAAACCGATTCCCCAAATTTAATAAGTCTCTATTGAAAATATTCCCTATTTCTCTCTGTTCTGGTCCGCTTTCGGGAGCGAGGTCAATGCCTACATCCTCCCACACCGCAGAGTACTCCCACACACCCATTCTCATCGTAACACCGAATATCTCAGCTAACCGGGGCTCGATGCCAAAACTCCTACCTTGGAGAAGTAATCACCCAGATGGGCTCGTAGCCATTCGGGTTGCTGTTATATCTACATCTATAATATCATCAGACCTCCCTTAGTCATCCTCCGCAAGGCTAAGAATCTAAGGAAGCCACCAACTATGTTCCATTCCCTTACGGTTTTCTAATTAACTTGCTGATCAAAACCAGAATTGATCCTCACAAGCTCTATAGGTGCTGCTGCTGCTGCTTCTGCTGCTGCTGCAACAACGTACATCATCAATGGCTGTACACTCGGGATATCTCGAAAAGTAGCATGTCCAAAAAAAAACTGTTTAACATGCCGATTGGGGGAAATTCACCTAACTACCTGCATACTTCTCACATCAAGATAAATACCATGCTTGTAACGGTCATTGGACGATTCTGTCTCTAACTTACCTGCTATAAATGGAAACCTGGGTTGTCTATTTATTTTATGCGTTCAGAGGTAAGTCAGCATACCTCTGGTATTATCAGAGGAAATACTACCAAACAGGGCAATGAGAAAATATTTCATTCTAAACTTACCTCAGTAATTTCCGGATGATTTTTCTTTTTTTTTTAAGAAAAGCTATACTACAATTGGAAATGCTTGGTGTCTCGCGTCAGATCGCCTACTATATTGTGATATAAAATTTCTTATAAAGGAAAATGTGGTTACTTATTTACCAACCCTAAACTACCGTAAAATGATGTAAAAAAAACCCAGCAGAGTTGCAAATCTGGGCTAATGAGAGCTTTACTATCGACAGACTACTACTTAGGGTGAAAATTAAGTGAGAATTAAAATAAATTACTAGTAAAAAATTATATTAAAAAAATTACACGACTCTCTGAGTAAAATTTTGGGATAAGGGACACATAGTGAACGTAATCCACTCCTTAATCAATTGCAATCAATATTAAATGCTATCCATAATTAAAAATCATCGCATAAAATCTGTTAATTCAGTCTAGAGTCTTTTCATAAGTAAAAAGATAACTGACGAAGAAAAGAAAAAAAACGAAAGGATTATTATTCATCACTCTTGAATTAAATTATCCTAGTAAATAACCAAAGTGAACACTAATGTAATCTAATGTAATGGAATCATCTAATTAGTAAAAGAATGCGAGTTCAGAAACTATATGAAAGAAAAAAGTCACCCCCTCCCATTATAGGGGTTTAAATATGAACGAGCTTCAGAAGAAAATATTTTAGCTATCTAAGAGATATTTTATTAACTGACAAAAATTTACATACAAAATTTTGACATAAGGGATCCACAAGGTTCATATCTCGGTGCTCCAAAGACTAACTGTGAGCAAAATGGCACTAATGCTTATACAGAAATCAAACTTCATCTAAATCGGTCCATCCAATCTGGAAATATGAAACAAAAAAACCGGCCAATATATATATATATTTTTTTTGAGGGAGTCGTGAAAGATTTTCAAAAATTTTGACATGCAAAATTTGACCTGATTACCATACTTTCCCGTATACAGGTGTCCCACGAAGAAACGGAGATATTTTCAGGACATTTTCTACTGGGGAAAATAATAAAAAAAATGTAATAAGCATTATTTTTAAACATTCTTCGGTGTATCAGCATTTACGTACGAAAGAGTCATCTTCGACGTGTTCGATTTCTGTTAACGTGAAGTAAATGATCGTGTTACTGATGAAAATCGTAAGATTCAGTATGTTAGGCGTAGCCCAGGCACTAGTACAAGGCAAATTTTATGACGCGGTGGGTTGTCAAAGAACAAAGTGTGGTGCATCTTACGCAAAAAAAATCTTTATCCTTTCCGCCTGCAGAAGGTTCAAATTTTCAGCCAACAGATTATCCCCAGCGATTTTTGTCATCGGCTTCTAACCAACTCTGATAAGGTAAACTCAGTTCTAAACGGCGTTTTCAATTCTAAAAACGGTAATTTATGGAGAGAAGACAATCCACATGGTACTGTGGAAACTAATTTCCAACATACGTTTCGCACTAATGTTTGGTGGGGCATTAGTTATGACAAAATTCTGGGACCGTTTGTTTTCAATGAAAACCTTACGGGAGATGCATACGTTCATTTCTAGAAAAATAATTTTCCGGCGCTTTTGGAGGATAATTTTCCGGCATCTTTACAAACTAGATTGCAACTGATTTTCCAGCACTATGGTGCAACGCCACTTTTTTCTTTAATAGCTAGAAATCACATGAATGCTAATTTCTTAAACTGGATTGGACTTGGTGACCAGTCAATTGGTCACCACGATCATCTGGCTTAATGCCACTAGATTACTTCATTTGGGGCCACATGAAAACGATAGTATACCGACAAAAAGTTAATACTGAAGAAAAGTTTCTCATTAAAATATGAAATGCTATTGAATTTGTATGAAACGATCCCGAGATGATACGGAAAGCCACCGGAAATATTTTTCGTCGGGCAGAGCTGTGGAGGAGAGAATTTCGAACAATTACTGTAACTGACGTTTGTTAATCTATTTCCATTTGCCTCATGTATTTTATTTTTTTCGTTTGTTTGTCGTGTATGCTCACATTTTTATTTTACCTGCTACTGGCGCAGAATGGACTAATGGTGGTGCGCCGGGCGGCTGCGCACGGCGATTCTCTCCGGCTAGAAGCAGCCTGTTGTCAATTAAATTACAAATTATTTCATTTAATTTCTAAGCGTTTTATTAGTATTTTTATTTATTATTATGCTCAAAAACCATTATACGCCCACAACGCTTCCGTTAGTTAGTTCTTGATGGCGCCACTGAAACGCTGTATCGAAATAAGAAAATAAATAAATAAAATTTTAAATATAATCTAACAAAACTTAACCTACGCTCGTTTCGCTCGCTAACCTTGACTAGCAAGCAAAGCGAGGATAGGTTAGGCTTGGTTAGATTATGTTTATAATTTTATTCATTTACTAGCTCTACCCGCCACGCTTCGCTGTGGCACATTGTGGTTGCATGGATGTGAAATGAGAAACAAAACAAAGCATACGTTTCATAGAAGTTTAATTTTGCAATACTTGTGGATACACAATATTTTTTGTTTTTCCACGGTCTGCGTAGATAATAAAGGCTATCTGGTTTGCCGACTCGGGAACACGCAACATACAGTTGCCCATGTGAGAAGCAATCCGCATCTAAATCTAAACCACACAATTCTAAAGATTGACCTTGAGCTTTATTGATTGTGATTGCAAATGCCAATCGAATTGGGAATTGCAATCTTTTAAATTAAAATGGTGTATCGGTCGGGATTATGGGTATTCGAGGAATGAGGACATCTTCACCTTTGAAAGGCCTCGTTAAAATCGTTACTTCCACTATTTATTCATCAATTTCTTAACTGCAAGTCGCGTGCCGTTGCAGAGTTTTGGCTGATTAATATTCCGCAACAAGATAATTGTCATTTTTTGATCGAACCGTTGCTAGAATCAATCTAATGAGGAATGTTTTCCCAGTTCCTCCTGGCGCATCCAAGAAGAAGGTCCCCCCAACTCCGTCATTTATCATTTGCATTATGCAATCATAAATGCCTTTCTGTTCACGTGTTAATTTGGGAATGTTTGATTGGACATATGACTGAAGATCACCAATGTAGTAACTCTGTTCACGGCGTAAATTCACATCAAATGAAGCAATCACAGCTCGGGTGGGTGCTGGCATTCCCAATTGACTAAGAACTTTATTTGCAATAGCTAAGCACTTGTCTTCAATATTTATCAATGCTTCGTTGTAAATGCCTTCTGTAAATTCCATGGTCATATTGGTATTTTCTAGGCGTACTCTATGCAAAATATCCTTAGCCATATGGGATCGATATCTTTCCCATAACTCTGTGGGAGATGAAGGGAAGCAAGCGGTCTTATAATATAATATAATTGCGAATAATGCGCGAATTTGGTTTGGATGTGCAGTGTTGCACGCGTCATTAATACATATATCCCACTGTTGGTCGTTTTCTAATAAATTCAGAGCTTGGTGAAAGGCGCAGCTCAATCACGACACGATCACACAAAAGTACCTCGATTAAAGTGAATATTTAATTCAGATTGTATAATAATCTGAATCAGATGCAAGTGGATACGTTTTTTTTTTTGTTAATAAACAATGTAATTGGGAACAGGTATTGTTTCAAATGTGATTACGGCTGTCGTTAGCTAGTATAGCGAGTGTTCCCCTCGCTTCCGGCAGATGGCGCGGTCACTGGTACACAGCTGACCGTTAAAAAAACTTTTTTCTCGTGGTCGCGGGTATGTGACTGATGCGAAAAATAGATAAAAACAATCTTTGATGAAGGTTATATATCGTGCTAAAATTTGAGCTCAATCGGTGCAGAACATTTTGAGTTTTTGAAGCCGTACACAAACGAACTTAACATTTTTATTTATATAAATTTTCTTGTTTCAATAAGCATTTCAGTGGCGCCATCTAAGAACTAACTAACTATAGAAGCGTTGTGGGCATATAACGGATTTTGACCATTATTATTTATTTATTTTTTTTAAATTTAATTTTATTAATAAAAAAAGGAATTATTAATTAATTATTAGCAGTAAAAAAAGGATTCTTTATTTAGAGGGAGAGAGTCGTTGGCGCGCCAATAGCAGCAGCTGAATCGGCAACTAACACACACAGAAGACTATACGAAGCTAACTCCCTGATATCAATATGCTAGTGTTACATTACATTTTTATTAAAAACTATTAAATTCTGCATCTACTCATTCCTTAAGCCTATTTTAAATATTAAAATACAAAAAGGTTCAGAAAAATCTTTTCTAACATTTCTTTTTTAAAAATATTTCTCTAAAATGCTTAATATTCTCACAGACATGAGGATACGGATACGTCGAAGATCAAGGGAGCAAAGCCTCTGACTGGTTAGTGCTATATCAAGAATAATATTAGGCGTAGAATGAATAATACGATTTTCTGTCAATTGTTCGTCTGTTTTGCTTCAATAAAAACCGATTTTTAAACGTTTTTATTTACATTTTATTGGCTGTATTTACATTAATTTTTTCATAATAAAATTCTCTACAAGCTTTGTTAATGGGGTTACAGTTCTGGGATCTGTTTTATCCTATTTCCCAGCTCAAATTACATAAGAAACCACCGACTTTACTCCTTGATTGGGGTCCCAAAAATTACAGTAGGGCTTCTTTTTATTAGATCAGAAATCCAGGGGAAATCTTTCGCTAGCCGTAACTTGATAGCAAAGCGTTTCCAGTTCTATATTTATACAAACTTTTTTCATTATTTCTCCAGTAGAAAATGTCCTGAAAGTTTCTTAATTTCTTGCTGGGAGATTCTGTATAATACACTATATATTTATTTAAATAAGGATTTAAAACTATCCCCACTTTGAAGAAAATATATATTTCAAGTCAATAGATTGAAATAATCAAATATTCGAAAACAATAACATGAACTTTTATGAAACTATTTCCGAAAACTTACAATTACACTGGGATGTATAACTATCCAGACTGCTTACATCCGCGCTAGCCAACTAAAAAAAAAAATGAATTCACTATCTAACAAATCTAATATAGTATTCAATTAATGAATCGCTTCAAATTAAATTTATTGATAATTTTCTGTAATTGATAAATTACGTATCATAATTTTTATCGATCTTTGTTTTTACTGGGTTTTCTAATTGTCTTTTTTGTAGTCGTACAGCACAAAAAAATACGTAATTTTATGCCTAGTTTACACTAATTATAAAGTTAAAGTCTGAAAAGATTGATAATTTTATTTATTTATTTACTTATTTCAATATGGCATTTAAGCAGCGCCGTAACCAGTGCTTACTTCGACAAAATAGGCGTTTTGGCATCCATCCCCAGTTAGCTGAGATATTCGGTGTTAGGATGAGAATGGATGTGTGGAGTACTCTGTGATGGTGCTGCGGTGTGGGAGGGTGTAGGCATTGACCTCGCTCCCGAAAGCGGACTAGAGCAGAGAGAAATAGGGAATATTTTCAATAGAGACTTATTAAATTTGGTGAATCGGTTTCTTAATCTTTAGGTAAATCAAGAGTAATTTAAATATCAGTAAATTGAATTTTAGGAAAAGTTGTCGTTGTTGCGAACAACACTTGTTTTATTGATATGAGGATTCCGTGTTTAAGGATTCAACTGGTCCTAATACTTTAACTGGTCAAGAATGATCTCTGATGTAATGCCTTGCATCCAGGGCGGTCTCACGGAAAGTTCATGATTGTTTGCTTATCGCTATAGAATGGTAGGAGCGACAAAAAATGCAATTCTACAGAGATTCTTTATTTAAAACGATTACTTGATATTGAAGATCATAAACGAAGATCAACATTAAATCAAGTACAGATAAAAGACTTTTTTAAGAAGAAATAATATTCTCAAAGACATATTTTGATTACTGTCTGCCACTAATTTTTTTCTATTAAACATGATGTAATTGTTTTAATTTTTAAGTAATTATATTTTTTTATAGCACACAGTAACTTAACTCAATTTCTCTTCAATTAAGTTTTTAAATGTCATTTTTTAAAAATCAGAAAATCAATAAATTTTAATTTCTTTCAGATAAATTTTGTGAATTATGATTTTTTTATCAACAAATTTTTACTCATATGATATTTTTTTATGTATTACTCTGTTTTTTATTATGTTTTTACGCATGTTTTTATTATGTTCAGTAATTTTTTTAATTTTACTGAAATACATTTGTTTTTTTTAAATATTTTCGTGTTTTTCTTTAAATTGCAATAGTTCACCGAGCCCTCAAATTTTGGAATTTTAATTAAGCTCATTTCCCGTCGTCTTAAAATGGTGAAATTTTACACAGCCACGTAAGTCGGGTCACAATACAATATTCTGTTAATTTCATACATTTCTATATTATATATATATATATATATATATATATATATACGTATATGTCTAAATATAATACAAGGAGAACTTCTTGAGGAAGGGAGCTGAAGATTTAGCTATCAATCGGTTGATTTTTACAATCGATTCATTGTTAGAAGAGCAGGAGATGGCTGTGTTAAAGTGGATTTTAATACAACTGGTGTAAAAACTTTATGTATGCTAATCATCTGATTTAATTATAATAACTCGTATCATTTATACCCTTGTGTGTGTGCGCACACACACAAAGTATTAACTAAGAATGGCAATCATTAAATAATTTTTCCAGAGTTATACATAAAAAAATTAAATTTAGCAATGCTAATACCCCTAAAAGGACTATTTTTCGATATGAGACTATTATATCAAAGGGATCCCAGAAAGCTGTCATGGAGAACAATTAAAATATTTTAAATGGGAAGGTTAAGACTGTGACACATTATTTTAATGATAAATAAAACAAATTTGACGTAAAAAACTTTCTTATACTACCTTTTAAAAAACTACTCAATTATGAAACACTAAAAAAAAAAGAAATAAATTTTAGTAAATGCTTCTATCTCAAAACGATCTATTTTCCGGTGTAAGACTATTACTTAGAGTGTACTATTGAGCACTTTTTAAGGTAGCTATGTAAAAATAGATAACATTTAAAATGTTTGAGTTGCTTCCTATAAGAACGTTGTGGTGGTCTCATAAGGAAAATAGATCATTTTAAGGTAGGATCATTTGCTAAATTTTATTTTTTCTATGTTCAACAGTTGAAAAGTTGTTTAAAGGTTCTCATGTTACACGCTGTATGTATATGTGTGTGTGTGTGTGTGCGCGCGCGCGCGCGTGCGCGCGCGTGTCAGAAGAAGAAAAGGAACTTGGTCAATTATAATCCTTTAACATAGCATTTTCTCAAATTAGGAATGTTAAAATTCCTTAAAATTTATTATAAATATAATAAATAATTAAGCTATTTTTCAAAGATTCATTACACATTTTTAATAAATCATATTATTTTAATATTATCTTGATTGTTTGTGGTTGACTAATTCTATGAATAACGAATATATTTAAATTCTTAGATAAAACCATTGTAATAATTTGTAAGTGGGATTAAATTAACGGAATTGTACAAAAAAAAAATCTGTTTTTCCCCCCTTTTTTTTGCAAGGAGAACAGTGTAATAGTTATAATCGCCCGTAAGCCATAGCTAATAGATCGATATATTGCAGAATAAATAACAAAAACGAGTTTATAATTATAAAAAATGAGATGTAATAATACAGTTTACAAAATAAAATTTATTACTACAAAACAGCAAACTAAAAATCGAGTTGAAAAGATCCTACAAAATAAAAAATGAACGCATCAAAAAATAAAAATGATACGCATCTTTGTTACACAAAGATGCGTATAAAAATTCATCAGTCATAAAAAAGAAGAGAAAACAATGTTACTACTAATAAAAACAAGAAAATATTCTGTTTGAATAAGAAAAATTAGTAATCGTGTTTTAAAAATAAAAAATTGAAAGTGTATAAAAATAATGTAAGTAAATGATAAATAAGAAATTAAGAAAAATAAAAGTAATAAAAAGAGAGATTCCAATTTACATCTCATTTAAAAAAATGTGAATTTATATTGTATTACTTTCTCGTTTAAAATTTTAATATTTAAAGAAGTTAAAAATTATATTACTTTTAGAAGAAAACAGAATGAAATTAATATAGCTTGATATATAAACACAGAAAAAAGGGAAAACTATTAACTTGTTTAATTTACCTTATGAGAAAACAAAAATTACTTGTTATATGGGTTTTTAAAAACCTTTCTATAAATAATGCGACATATAAGGTAAAAAAACGTATTTTTTAAGGCGAAAATAATTTAAACTAAGATATAAATTAATAAAGTAAAAATATTACCTGACGATTTTTGCAGATAACGGAAACCAAAAAAGACAGCCACAAGTACAATAGCTATAAAGCAGGAGATCACTGCACACCTGGTAACCGGCGAACTCATGGCGCGACTGAACTAAACTGACTGAAAACAGATAGGCAACAGTAACAAAAAAGAAAAACAGCGAACGACACCGGCGCTACCGATAGGCTACTCTCATGTTGTAACTTCAACTGATTTAAAAGATGACGTGTAATTAAACTTCATCTCACTAAAATCTAATCAAATATTATTATTATTTGGTATCCTGTTTATTAATGTTTACTTTTATTAACAATCTCATTTCTTAACCATGATTATTTAAAAAATAAATTAGTTTGAATTTTACATTCTCTACTTATGTTATTGTAAACTACACAAGTAGTTTGTGTAGTTTACAGTAACATTCTTATAGAACTTAAATGTATTTTATAATATTGTCAGTATAAAATAAAAAATTAATAGCATTTGTTTTTTTTTTACAAACAATGAATAGATAAACTAAACTGGCAAGGAAATAGAAAAATCTTCTCTAATTTAGAAGTAAACCTTTTAGAAACAAATATACTTGTTATTTAAAATGTATTCTGTTTTTTAAATAAACGAACAAAAAGGTTTTAGTAAAAATTTGTTATTAATACAACTTTAATAAACATTAAAAAAGAGAAGTATAATTTTAAAATTAAAAAATACAATAAATGAGATATAATTAAAAAAAGTGATAATATCTACTTAAAAAACCGAACAGAATATAAAAAACAACAGCATTTCAGTGTTTTAAATCTCAACTCTTAGAAGTTAATACAAAATGAAAAACGGCTGAAAAAAAATTTAAAGCATTCTTTTTTTCAAAGAGGTTTTATTTAAGGTAGTTTTATTATTTTTTGAACTTCATTTTATTTTACATTTTTTTATATTATTTTAATTTTAAATATGAATTGGCTTATAAAAATATGCCGGATATTTGAATAAAAAACTTTACATGAAATACAAAGACGAGAAACTCGTACCTTTTGATATAAGTAAACAAAAAAAAAGACATGATGCAGAATGCAGAAAAGCGATATAAGACGACACTGTCCCCATATGTGTTATAAGACTCTCTAAAGTATTGGACTTAATATTATTTCTATCTTAAGTTTTTCAGCTAGTTTTGTTGGATTTTGGTACGATAAATTTTGAATATCAGAATGACTCAGGCTATATACTAGTAACTATAATAGTTTAATGCTAAACAAAGATATCTAAATACATATACAAGATGCTCGGCAATAATTTGGGTGCTGATTTGGAATATTAACATAAGTAAAAATTTTGTTATAAATATATATGCAGAAGCATTTTGTTTTCAAGTTATTGCAAATAAAATATTTCACCCTGATTTCTGTTCTAAGGAAGTTTAGCCGTAGTTAAATTTTCAGACAAAAATGAGAGGATTATTTGATTTTTTCAATGATTTTTTACCAAAAAAATTGAAAGTGAATTTAACTACAGAGTGTGTCAGGAGGTCCTCCCGGGACTTTCATAATTTTTTTTTTTAAAGAGTTGGAGGAACGCCTTTTACGGGCGCCTAAGCAGTGTCGGGCTCGCTAACAGGTTCCGTCGGTTATAACCAAGGGCGTAAGTATACCTGCGCACTACCGACTAAACCTCCACTCCTGGCTTCCTCCCGTCCTGGGACTGCTTATAAAAACATTTCATCAGAAGAAGGGGGAATCGCCCGCACACACAGCCATAACAATCCACAAATGACACACACCACACAACAACACCTTTCATAATCTATTCTATTCTTTCATAATCTATTCTAATCGTGAAAATAATGGAAAAAATTCATGTAAAGATATGCTCTAAAATGCATCACTTGCGAGTTGCGGCTAGTGAAGGATTTCGCTCGAATTTCAGCTACCCCGTTGAAATCAGGTAGTACTGACATTTTTAGAACGTTAATTAAGGGGCATAATTAATGATTTCCTATGGGTTTTGACCTGAAAATCAAATATAATAGGTACCAGAACCGAATCTGCAGCATTCTTTGAGAAATCTAGGGTGAAAATCAATAGTTGGTGTAAAAAACCCCTGTTTTCTATGTTTGACGTTCAATAACGTTTTTTTAAATGGGTAGAAAACACAAAAGATTTTAAACAAAACTTGTTGAGAATTTAATTCTGAACAAAATGGTGTAACATAAGTTGAATAAAACAAAGAAAAGTTATAAAAAATCTAATTTTATTTAGAAACAGTACACTAGATTAAAGAGCATAATATGTACCAGTTTATAATAAATGTTCAATAATGAGATCACCATTTTCAACACATTCCTTGGCACGCTTCTTTTGCTTTTGTTGCTTTTTTTAGTTCTTCAGGGCTGTCCTTAAGTTGCTCAGCCGCATCCATAATGTGGACAATTAATTCCTCAAGAGAAGTATTTTTATTTTGTATACAATATTTTTTCATCCATCCCGATGCAAAAATCTAAAGGTGTTAGATCAGGCGATCTTTGTGATCAAGAATGTGGACTTCCACGACCGATCCATTTCTCGAGGAAATGATTTAAGTAAGTGGAAACGGCACAAGAGAAGTATGAAGGCCCGCCATTGTGCTGGAAGTATATTTTGCGTCTCAGTGGTAGAGGAACATCTTCAAGCAGCTGCGGAAATTCTTCTTGAAGAAAGTGCAAGTACACCTCAGCAATTAAGCGGCCAGTTAATATGCACGCTCCAAACAACTGATTCCGAAGAAGGCCGCATCATACACTGACGCTACATCTTGTCGAAAATTGCCTTCCACGTTTCATCAGGATTTATTTCTGGCCATGTATGCTCATTGAGTAAGTTGTTAACACAATTTCGAATGAAATTTGCCTCGACTGCGAACAAAACATACTTGGGGAGTTTTCGATTTATATTCCACCAGTTGCAGAACTCCAAGCGAAGCAGACCGTCTCCTGGATATAGAAAATGTTGAGCTGGCTGTTTATGATAATGAAGACTTGTTTTGTTTAAGTGTATTCCAAACCATTGAATGCGAAACTCCGATCCGCTTAGAAAGACTAACGCCTGGACTGCGCTGAATTGCATCGGTAATAATTTCATCAATTACAGTGTCATATTGGACAAATAGTTCGTAGCTGTACGAATACTAGGTAGTGAACCCGTTTCCCCAAGATTTCGAAAAGTCGCGCTAATTGTTTTGACATCTGGAATCCTGCGATTCGGAAAATATTTCGTATTCTACTGCAGCAGCTGTATCATTAAAATTACACACACAAAATGAATTCGATATCTGCGTATTCCTCTGTTGTAAATCATTATGGCATTACTTCAATGTCAAATCGATCACGTTCAAACTAAAATTCACAGCAAACCTTCGCTAACGACAGCACAGTTCAGTTCACATTACCCGATATACTTAATGTACCTTACAGAATAATTTAAACATTACTACAGTATTGCGTACTGTTACTGCGCACCTGATAATATTTTGTTGCAACTTTGAAATAATTTTTATTTATTTGGTTTTATTTTACAATTGTTGTGTAATATTCAGTTTCTTTTTAATTATTTAACAGTAAATTTTATTTTTCGCATTACCAAAAAAGATTTTGGTTTTTTTTTAGATTAAATAAGTACTTTTCTGACAGATTTAATAATGTATTGCTTTTAAATAAAATTTGAATTTTACTACCCATTTAACAAAGTTATTGTTCGTCAAACATAAAAAACAGAGTTTTTTAGCACAATTTATTGGTTTTCACCCCAGATTTCTCAAAAAACTACTGTAGATACGGTTCTGGGACCTATTTTTTTTTCTTGTCACAAACCATTAGAAATCACTAATTCTGTCTCTTAATTAACGTAAAAATTTCAGTACGACCTCATTTCAACGGATAGCTGAAATTCAAGCGAAATATTCTTTCACTAGATGTAACTCGCAAACGAAGGATTTTAGGACATACGTTTATGTAAACTTTTCCCATTATTTTCACGACAGAAGAGGTTATGAAAGTCCCGGGAGAAGTCCGTGATACACTCTGCATATCTTTAGCATTTTCCAAAAAATCTTCGAACATCCAAAAAGTTGGAGTTCAGAAATATCGCTTTGTTTGGCTTGCTGTAAATTATATTGGTTAAATTGTGAATTAATAAATAAAAAATTTCAAACAAAATTTAATTCCTAGAAAAAAATTTATAAAAATTTAATTATTAGTCGTGAGACTACTACGACTAAAATTTAATAAAAGTTTAGTCGTGAGAAAATTGGTATTACGATTTTGCATGCAAGACAACTCCCACATCTGTTATCTAATCCAAACCAAAAGTTTATAACCGTTTTTATATAAATTTTACAATATGCTTATAAAATATAACCTAAAGTTTTTTCCTGAATTTGGAAATAAGAAAATACGGTCTGTTTTTCTCATAAAGCTTGTAAATGCTAAAAGTTTTTATATAGATCAGTCACCAAAATAAACTGTGACAGTGTCAATTTATGATATATCTGAATTTTCTGTTGTTGGAAAATTTTGGTTAAAGCATTTAATCTAATATTTCATCAAAAAAGTTTGTATTAATTATATTAATAGATCATTTTTCCATCTGATTGTTTTCTGAAGTAGGTAGAAATGCCGATAGAATATTTTGGGGAAGAAAGCTGTCTTGATTCTGCTTGTTGAAACAATTTTTATAGTTAGCTGGATATTATTGAAGGGATGTTTTAATACAACCGGTGTAAATTCAAAATTTGTAATTAACGTATAACCTGACAATGTATTATTATTATCACTCATAATTTATAAAAATGGAATATAAGTTTTAGATTATGAAAGTGAATAAAAATAGATTGAAATGCTATTTAATCTAATAGCTATTTAATGCCTTTCAATTTTCAGCATAATTAAAATAGTTAAAAGTAAAATCTTACATAAATTCCGTGAAATAATAAACATACTGCACGTAAAGAAAAGAGAATTAATGAGGCAAATAATGAAGAAAAAAGTAAAATTAAGGAAACACATTCAGTAACACTTTTTACTGCTAGATTATATCCAGAATTCCATAATGAGGTTTTAAAAATAAATAAAAATATTTCTTTTAACTGGCATTTATCCAGCATCATTCATGGGACCTTTATGAAGAGTTTTACACCTAATTCATTAAACAAATTCTATATTAAAAAAAATTTAAATCAATAATCAAGCTTTATTTATTAAATTATATTATATAATCTTTCATAATTTTATTTTGGACTCTCAATCTCTAGTTAATTCTTGAAAGAGTTTCCATTAATCCAGTATAAATATAATTAAAAATATCTATTCATATTATTTATTTTAATTATATTGAAATTTATTTTAAATATTTTTAAAAACACTTCCAAGATTATTCCTACTAAATTACTAAGTTGCTTAATTATTTTTTATACATATTACATACAAATAAATTTATAAACATTTTAAGGACTTCTTTGCTACTTGAATTGAGTTGTAAAAAATGTTCTTCAAATTTCAATTTGTTTAGTGTCAGTTGCCATTTGATTGACATAAATTACTTGATCTTATTTCAAGAAAATCAATTTAGGAGTTCTTGAGTTACATCGTAGTTATCAAGAAAAGTCATTTTAGAGATAGTGAATCCGATCTTGAGAATTTTTATGTTTTCTTGTTACGTAGTAAAAAGTAATTTATTTATGCTTTACATAGATGAGCTGACACAACTGAAAAAATATCTGTTATAATGTTGAGTTTACATCTTCTTGAGTATTTTGTTTTTTTTTTTTACTTTTACTTTCTGACTAAACAGAATACATTAATATATAAGGGGAATTATAGTAATTTGGTAAATTTTTGGTGCATGGTTAAGTTCCATTTCTGGAAGTTTTGAAATCCCTTGAATTCAAAAAACAAATCCTGTGGCAACAATCTGAATTTATGAATGTATGTATAATGATGTCTATTTTGCTTAATAGTTAGACATTATCAAGAAATCTTAAAAGATAACTTACCAATCAAATGGTATGTTGGTTTAATGGTTTACAATGGAATTTTGTTATTAACATTTTATAAATAACAAAAAATACCTTATTTCTTCTCCAATTTTTTTACTGGGCAGTGAAACATTTATCTCCCTTCTCAACCAGTGGTGGGTAAATTTTTACAATCAAATTTCAAGTTTTTCTATATGCTTGTATTTTTTATGCATAATATTATCATGGAGATCTCTAATATCACATAATTATATTTTTGAAACCATTACAAATATGAATTTTTTATATTGCAATTGACTACATTTTTTTTTGAATTGGAAGACATAAAAAATCTAGTTTATTGTCTAGTGCCATTTGGTTTTCTAAAAAATAATATAATCATGTCACAAAACAATTTCTTTTGTTATCTAATTCACTGAAATTGTTTGTCATTTAGGAGTTAGTGTACATAATCAAGTACATTAGCCAACCATACTATTCTCTTCCTTCTGTAGAAGAAAAAAATACAATAATTCACAGGCAATTTATATGACAGTCAAAATGTAATACCACACAAAAGGCATTTGAAATTAACATAACCGAACTGAGGGAATAGCAGTGACAGGGATGATTATGTAAAGAGTAATGCCCTAAACATTTAGGATAAACCACACTTTAGCTATAATGAATGTGTATTAATTATGACCAGACAATTGGTATTGTCTTTATTGCACTCAGTCAGTTGGTCATATGATTAATTCCTGGGAAGGGTCTGGGATTTTTTCAAACAGCTAGATTGTGATACAAAATAACATTAAAACATGAATTCTCTTGAATAATTTAATATAAAAACAGGAAATGAATCACAAGTAAATTAAATTTACTATGCAAGATATATATTATAAACAAAAGGTACTTACATACCTGTACTATTACTTATCCTGCAGTGATAGATGAAAAGATGATAAACCTTTACTCAGAATTGAACCTGATACCTGTTGCTCTAGGAGAAATTGGTATTGAGTAGACCAACTGACCTACCAAACAGAAAATCAATTGTTTCTGTTTTCTATTTAATAATATCTACGGATCATAAATCATAATACTATCATCTTTAAATCATTTACACAATTTATCATAAATCATGTTGGATGTAATTAATATAATACAAAAATTAATTAACAATAAATAGCTTCAGTATGTAATAATATTTTGTTAGAATCTGAAATTTCTAAATTTAATACATCATACAGGTTTTATAATTAGTTTGTTAATTTTAGTCCATTTTTCTGTTAGCACGTAATTTCTTATGTGAAAAGGTTATGTCCATTCTTACCAATGGAATAATTTTTATTTTTTAGTAGTCTTTAAAGTTACGCGTTGCAACATAACTCTCCATTTAAAATGCTTGAGTTGCTCCTGCTTTATTCTTGGGATGTGGTAATTTCATACTGAAAAAATATTTTTTTTCAAGAAAGAAGTCTGTTAAATTTCATTTTTCTAATTTTATCTGCTGAAAAATTATTTATGAGTTGCCAACTTTCAAAAATATTTTTACCTCTGGATGTGGTCTCTTAATTAAATTCTTTTTAAATTGTTAAGAATCTAAGATTTAGGATTTTGATTTTATTATTATAGAATGTATGTTAGAAAATAACCTCAGCAAGTTTTTGAAAAAAATCATCATGAGTGGGATGAATGTCTATATAAACATTTAAAAATATATTCTGAATAAAAATAGCCAAAAATTTTATTGCCTTCATTTTCAGATTGTTTTTCCTTTCTTTTGTCTGATCATGATTAAAAAAAATAATTGCTTAAATAATAATTACTATGAAAGTGGTAGGTGGTGCTTCTGATCTGTCCAAGTATCATGGAAGCAAAATGAACATTGCAAAACCATCATTATCACAAATGAAAGTAACTTTTTTCACTTGGGTATTGACTGGTTTGATGGACCTCTCCATTCTGCTCTAATCCTTAATTTCTGCTTATTTGTTTTATCTTGTATATTTAAGTATTTATTTAACTTTTATTAATCTACATATATTTTGCTATCTAAACTTCTTCAATTGCTACCTTGATCAATCCTAATTACATATGTCCCTATGTAGGTTGATTATTTGCTTTTTCTTCATTATTATTGAACTGATTGCTTCCTTTCCTTATCTTTTATTCCCTCTTCATGGAACAAGTGCATGAAAGTTGGGTAATTTGCCGGCTTCAGTTTTGGATAATTTTGATGCCTTCTGTTAAGTAGGTAAGGCTGTATAGCCATTCCAGCCACAGTGTAATATGTTGGTTGTGGTAATTGAATATATTAAGTAATTACCAAATTAATAAGCTATGGATAATTTACACTTTATTTACTTTTAAATTTACATTGAATTAATTAATACATTAAATCATAATAGTAATAATCAAATTAGTAATGTTGTTTAGTTTACAGTTTAAAGGAAAGTGAAGTCATAAGTTAGTAACTGCTTAATAATACTTATGCTCACAGTGGACATGAATAAGATAAAATTCTTTTTATTATTTTATGTTTATAGATGTAATTTTGTTTAATTCAAGAATATATTTCTTCACTACAAGCTGTTACAGGCTCAATTACAATTTAGCCTCATGTTGATTACTACTAAGACAGGACTGTGAAATGAATCTAAAAAGAAAATATAAAACAAAATAATTCAGACATTGAAATATAATTTAAATTAACTATACTGGTTTTGAATTAGGGATTAGTAGTTGCTACAGCTAGAAAAAGTGTCTTGTTATGTATTATGTTTGGAGTTTACTTCTGTATGGATGTGAAACATGGAACAGGGATATTAACAGAAAGTGAAAAAGAAAGGCGGAGACATTTAAAATGTGGACATGTAGAAAATATAAGAAGAATTAAATGGATCTACAAAGTGAAAAAATGAATTAGTAATAAGAAATGTTAACAAGTACAAGTTATTCAGAAGGTTAATCAGAACACTTCAGAATAGTAAAGCTAATTGCTGGAACACACATTGATTGTTATCAGAAGGTAAAAAAAAATAGAAGTCGGAAAATAGTAAAGATTATAGATGATTTAAAAGTAAATTGGAGGTAATAAGATCTTAAAAGTTTAACTGGGAATACCAGATAATGAAGGTGGATATAGTGCAAGTCATCTGTCTCAGGGCAGTTAACCACATAATATATATATATATATATATATATATATATACACAAATATGTGTAATACAATATTAGTATATTGTATTAATATACAAAGTCTCATGTAAAAAAAAAAAAAAAAACACATAAAGGACTAATTAAACAAAAATACAAGTAAATTTAAATTATAATAAATTTTATTAAAAAAAATTATAATTGTTAAAAAAATAATAAATTATAATTCATAATTACTCATTATTACTTAAAATGTATTTAAAAATCATTGATTATGTTTAAAAAAAAATGTAATCTATATCATTTATTCATTTTGGTAAATAATGAGCAAAAAATTTCTCATAATGGGTTTATAATTAGTAATTATAATTTGTATTAAATGTACACACAATATACGTATATATATTGTTGCATGTTTGTGGCTCGATTAGGATTTTGAGAAATTGTCAATTGAAAATGTTTATATAATTACAATTTATTGGTTTTAAAACGTAAGTAAAAAAAGACAAATCAAATAATAATAATAAAATAAATAATAAAAATAGTAATCATAACCATAATAATAATCAGAATAATAATAATGATGACAGCAAACAATAATAATAATAATAATAATAATAATAATAATAATAATAATAATAATAATAATAATTTTTTTTTTTTTTTTTTTTTTTTTTTTTTTTTTTTTTTTTTTTTTTTTTTGAGGAGGGAGGTGGAAATGCATTTACGCACGGAGTGTCGGGCTCCCGCTGTTGGTATTATCCAATCACCATCAGCGGACTACCGACTAAAACCACCCCCCTTTCTACCAGGGCTCGACCCGGAACCGTTTATCACATTACTTCCGGTCGAGTCCTCCTATACTAGCCTGTTTGGTGCTACCTAATTTTCAGGACTGTCCAGGTCAACCTTTTTGGCCCTGAGTATGTTGCCGACGAATCGGGCTACTCTTTCCCAGCTGCCCAGGTCACGGAGCATCATCGCAACCACGTTGTGGGGACTCAGTGCTCCGTGATCCGCCTCTAATGTCCCTCGATCTGCCACCCACCGAGCACATTTGAAAAAGGTGTGCTCGGCGTCGTCCCGTACACCGGGACAATACAGGCAGTCGGGGGACGGCGCTTTCCCTATGACATGGAGGTAAGCACGGAAGTACCCGTGACCCGTTAAAAATTGGGTCATGTAGTACTCCACTTCTCCATGCCGTCGCTCCGTCCACGGTCTGACCAGAGGAATAAGCCTTGCGGTCCATCGTCCTCTGGTCTCGTGGTCCCAGGTCTCTTGCCATGCGAGGAATGTGCGAGTGCGTTCCTCGTTGGCAATGGTCACCCGGTCTCCGCCTGCCCGCCGCCTCCCGTAGATCGCCTGGCGCTCCCTTGCTAAAATAGCAATCGGTATGACGCCGGCGACCACAAGTACTGCAGGCTCGGAGACCGTCCGATACGCGGAAGCGACTCGCAAGGCAGCGGTGCGTTGCACCTGCGCGAGCCGCTTCCGGTTTCTCGCCACTCTTAATGCCTGGGCCCACACTTCCGACCCGTATAGCAGGATGGAATGTACCGTGGACATCAGCAATCGCCGTCTGCTGGCCTTCGGTCCGCCGACATTCGCCATAAGCCGGCTGAGAGCAGTTACGGCTCTCGCAGCTTTGTCGGCGGCTGTACGAAGCTGCTCAGCAAAACTGAGTTTCCGGTCAATCATCATACCGAGGTACTTTGCGGCCGGCTTGGTCTCGACAACCTCTACCCCGACCCGCAGGGAAAGAAGGGTGTCGATACGTTTCTTCGTGAGAACTACGATCTCCGTTTTGCTGAGAGCTAGAGACAATCCATGATCGTCCAGCCAGGCACCGACTCTGTGCATGGCCCGACTGAGCCTGAGTTGGGCGCGCTCCACGTCGCGGTCCGCGACAAGTAGCGCAACGTCGTCAGCGTACCCAACCAAGGCAGACTCTTCAGGCATCTCCAGCCTCAGCAAGCCATCGTAGACGGCGTTCCAAAGGTCGGGGCCGAGAATCGACCCCTGCGCCGCCCCTGACGTGATCGTAGTCCTACGCCAGCCTGCTGCGGTCTCGTAAATGAGACCGCGGTTCCTCAGGTAATAATAATAATAATAATAATAATAATAATAATAATAATAATAATAATAATAATAATAATAATAATAATAATAATAATAATAATAATAATAATAATAATAATAATAATAATAATAATAATAATAATAATAATAATAATAATAATAATAATAATAATAATAATAATAATAATAATAATAATAATAATAATAATAATAATAATAATAATAATAATAATAATAATAATAATAATAATAATAATAATAATAATAATAATAATAATAATAATAATAATAATAATAATAATAATAATAATAATAATAATAATAATAATAATAATAATAATAATAATAATAATAATAATAATAATAATAATAATAATAATAATAATAATAATAATAATAATAATAATAATAATAATAATAATAATAATAATAATAATAATAATAATAATAATAATAATAATAATAATAATAATAATAATAATAATAATAATAATAATAATAATAATAATAATAATAATAATAATAATAATAATAATAATAATAATAATAATAATAATAATAATAATAATAATAATAATAATAATAATAATAATAATAATAATAATAATAATAATAATAATAATAATAATAATAATAATAATAATAATAATAATAATAATAATAATAATAATAATAATAATAATAATAATAATAATAATAATAATAATAATAATAATAATAATAATAATAATAATAATAATAATAATAATAATAATAATAATAATAATAATAATAATAATAATAATAATAATAATAATAATAATAATAATAATAATAATAATAATAATAATAATAATAATAATAATAATAATAATAATAATAATAATAATAATAATAATAATAATAATAATAATAATAATAATAATAATAATAATAATAATAATAATAATAATAATAATAATAATAATAATAATAATAATAATAATAATAATAATAATAATAATAATAATAATAATAATAATAATAATAATAATAATAATAATAATAATAATAATAATAATAATAATAATAATAATAATAATAATAATAATAATAATAATAATAATAATAATAATAATAATAATAATAATAATAATAATAATAATAATAATAATAATAATAATAATAATAATAATAATAATAATAATAATAATAATAATAATGCCCTGAGGTAGATATTCCCCACGTCCGGAACACAACATCTACGTTCCACGTCCAGGGCGGTAACAGCTGTACTCAAGTACATTACATATAGCTGGCTAACGGGGTTCCGAGTGTTGTTTCTCGGATATACTTTCTTCGGTCGATTTACATCCATAGGCCGAATTACAGGACTGGACTTTACGGCCACCTGCAGATATGACATTTTTAACGATTACGGAAATGGATTTATACCGCCTTTAGAGCTGGCGATGTGGCGGCCACGGTCAAAGTTATTTGCAGGTGTAACGGAGACCTTTCGTCGTCCACATGCCCCCTGCGATGGCAAGCATGTAGTTAAGGTGCCCATGTTCGGAGCATGGGAGCCCTGAAAGCTTCGGTGTGTAGGGGCCTGGAGTCAGTGCAGAGACTGCGCATCCGCTCTCTGCCAGGACATATGCCGGTTCCACCGGAGTACCGGAACGGACCTCCAGGGTTGGTAGCCCTGGAGTGGGGGTGTACCCCGGCGGCTAGCCTTACTACAGAAGGGATTACTTGTTCATGAATTTTCCTGAACAAACCAACGTGGCAGAGGGTGCACGTAAACACCCTCGTTTAGAGCCGGCTGTTTCGCCTGAAGCGAAACGCCGAAAGAGTACGGAGAGTAAGAAGATAGAAATTGAGGCTAGAAAAAGCTTACAAAAGGCTTTTTTTAAAAGTAGTAATGTACCGAAACCCAAATATTTGGTCATTACAAAGGAGGATGGAAATTTCTCGAGGGTGAGTCCTTTTCTCATCGCTCGAGAAATAAACAAATGTGCTGGAGGCCCTGTTAAAGAAATCAGGAAAACCTTTACGGGACTCCATGTAGAGACTGTTAATGATATACAGTCTCAGAAGATTTTAGGGCTGAAGAAAATTGGAGAGCTAGCGGTACGTGTAGATCCCCACGGCACGCTCAACACCTCAAGGGGTGTTGTGGTCTGTCGGGATCTTTTGAATTGTTCGGAGCAAGAGATTGTAGAGGAGCTGGCAGCACAAGGAGTAATAGAGTGCCGTCGATTGAACATGAGAAGGAACGGTGAGGTCTTACCCTCAGCTTCTCATGTCCTCACTTTCAACCGGCCTACTTTGCCAGAAAAGATAAGAGCGGGGATTCACCGTTTGGATGTGCGGGCATTTGTCCCACAGCCGATGAGGTGCTTCAAGTGCCAACGCTTTGGCCACACCGCTCTTAGATGCGAAAGACCGCAAATATGCGTGTGCGGTGAAGAGGTGCATGAGGGAGAGCCATGTAAAGAGCCTCCTACATGCATAAACTGCAAAGGAGCGCATTCTTGTAGATCAAGGAATTGTCCTGTCTACAAAGATGAGGTAGCTGTGCAGGAAGTAAAAACCCTGCAAAAGGTCAGCTACTTCGATGCAAAAAAAATAGTTAACGCCCGTAAGCCTAGAGCAGCAACATCTTATGCTCAGGCTGCGGCTACTGTTCCTGCTCCTGCTCCGATTGCTGTAGATGAGGCACAAATCATAAATAAACTTGCTCCCACTTTGGCTAACATGATTGAGAGGATCATCGAAAATAAGATGAAACCTTTTGGTAATAAAGAACTTGTTAAGCCAAAGATAGTGGTACAGCCTGCTGAAGATAAGACGATAAAAGTGAAAGTTGCTCCTCCAGAAAAGAAAACGGACACCAAACCAGACTGTCAAGTCCGTCTCAGCGAGATCCTCGATGAAAAGAAAAAGGTGATACCTATAGAGTCTGTTATGGAGGCTCCCAAGCCTCCTGTAACTGAAGTGGCCTCTAAGCCTCAGAGGCCACAAAAAATCACACAGGGGGGGCGAGTGTCCCCCCTCCCACAGGCGGTGACCGGTGCGACCCCCGTGTTGGGGAGCGGCCAGGTTGCCGCCTCTCAATCGGCGCCTGAAACCGGCGCCGATCCATGCCCGTCGTCGTCGGCGGCTTCGGTGGTCTCCGATACGGAGACCGGAAGCCTTACAGGCGACGACCTTCTCCGCGAACACGATGCTGTTCGTAGGATGGAGAAGAAAAGGAAAAAGGGATGGCCGAAAGGAAAACCCAGGCAATAATTTAATTAAAAATTAGCGAGTCGATTGTACAATGGAACATCAATGGATGTTTTTCAAACATCCATGAGCTCCAACGCTTGGTACATGACGTAGACCCGATTTGTATATGTCTGCAAGAAACGCATTTCCGCCGAAATGAATATTTTAAAATAAAAGGATTCGATATATTTCGGCGAGATCAACCGCCAAATGTAAGAGTTAGAGGTGGAGTAGCTATATTAACATCGACTAGAGCTACCACCGAAGCGGTTGTTCTAAACACCAACCTACAAGCGGTCGCCGTCAGAATGAAGCGACCGCTTAAGATCACTGTGTGCAGCATATACTTACCGAATTACGATTGGATTAAGGATGACATAGAAAGATTAATTTCCGAGCTTCCCCCACCTGTTTTACTGGTGGGTGATTTTAACGCTCATAATTCTCTCTGGGGATCGGATCGAGTAGATCCCCGTGGAAGAGAACTGGAAGGGTTCCTGATGAATTCTGAACTTATTATTTTAAATGACGGATCAGGAACCTTTTTCAATGCCAGAGATGGATCGACGTCCTGTATAGATCTTGCACTTATAAGCGGATCGATAGCACCGAGGTACAGCTTCCATGTTATAGACGATCTGCATGGAAGCGATCATTTCCCGGTGCAAATTGTAACTGATGTTACTAGAACAATATATCCCATCCCTAAAAGATGGTTATTTGAAAAGGCAGACTGGACGAGCTTCACAGCTAGAACGATGCTCCCGAAAACAACTGGAGTTATCGGAGAAGATGTCGACGCCATAACAAATGCAATAATTGAGTCGGCATCGAGATATATTCCCAAAACATCTGGGAAACTTACAAAGAAACCCGTTCCATGGTGGAACGATGAAATAAGTGAAGCTATAAAAAGAAAGAAAAGGGCGTATAATGCCTTTAAGAAGCGTCCTAGTATAGAAAATCTTGTTGCCTTTAAGAAATACAGGGCGTATGCAAAACGTCTTATGATAGATTCAAAGAAACGATCCTGGCAGCAATACGTGTCATCCATCGACAAAACCACTACTGCAGCAGATGTTTGGAGGAAAGTGAAGGCGATTTGTGGGCGTAATGATTTTGCTCCCATAACTAGCCTTCAAGATGAAGATGAAATAAAAGATACTCCATATGAAATTGCAGAGCTGTTATCCAATCATTTCGAAAAGGCCAGCAAAACGGCCAACTACGAGGAAGGTTTTCGAACCAAAAAAGAAGAACACGAAGGTCTACTAAATTTTGGAACTGAGTATAATTACTCATATAATGTACCATTTAAAATGGAAGAATTCACGAAAGCGTTGGAAAAATCAGGTAACACAGCTGCTGGTCCGGATGAAATCCACTACAATATGATCAGGCAGCTGAATACCACTGCAAAGTGTAGATTATTAGAACTTTATAATAAAATATGGCGGGATGGAACGTACCCGCAGCAGTGGAAAAAAGCTTATGTTGTTCCAGTACCTAAGAAAAATAAAAATTTAACAGACCCCAATAGCTACCGTCCTATTTCTTTGACGTGTGCTATGGGGAAAATATTGGAAAAAATGATTAATAATCGACTCGTCTGGGTTTTGGAAAAAGAAAACCTGATATCACCGTATCAAGCAGGTTTTCGACAATACCATTCTACCACTGATCAAATGATCAGCTTAGAGGAAATTATATATAACAGCTTTATTACAAGGAAACATTGTGTCGGAGTCTTCTTTGATCTTCAGAAGGCTTTCGATATGACCTGGCGTCATGGTATAATGCTCCAGTTACATGAATGGGGCATTCGTGGCAATTTGCCTATACTGCTCAGCAACTACATGAATGACCGTACCTTCCAAGTACGCGTCAACAACGAATATTCATGTGAAAGAATCTTGGAAAATGGCATACCGCAAGGTTCGCCGTTGAGCGGTACCTTGTTCACCATTGCCATTAATAAATTGATATTAGCCATTCCAGTAGAAATCAGCAAAAGCGTCTATGTTGATGATCTGGCAATCGTATATGCCAGCAACAAGACTGCTATAGTGAGGTACAAATTGCAACGAGCGATCAATGCTCTAAATGAAGTTGCAAGGAATACAGGATTCCAATTCTCACCAGAAAAAACGTGCTGTGTACACTTTTGTAGGAAGAG